>NC_057796.1:353883222-354051769 GCF_018294505.1 Triticum aestivum | reverse complement strand
ACACACACACACACACTGAGACTCCATCTCACACACACATGCTCTAGGTGGAGCATTTGTTCCTACCACCCTTCATCCACCCTTACCCATATGATAAACAATCACCTTATGTATAACATGGACAAATTCCACTTTACTTTAGTAGTTAGCAAACTTATCATTTGTACCCTTATAAAAAACCGAGTTGGCGATGATGGTGTGCCTGCCATCTTGTAATATAGACCGTCTGATCTATATCTGACGGATAGAAAGCAAACTATGATAATTTGACAAAAGATAGCCGCACCTCTCCCCACATCCTTATCTCCCACACCTCATTGCTGAGCAATTAAAAAAGAAAGTCTCCGGAACAATCTAGCATGGTGGCCGCTGCCGCCTGCCGGCGCTGTCCTTCCCCATGCCTCCGCCCATTCCGACCACCAGTCACCACCACGCTCCACTCCTCCTCACCTTATCTCTCATCTTTCATTTTTTCAATGACATTCTCGAGATACCGGTTTTCCGATAAAATTCTTGAAATATCATTAGTTTTTACACATGGGATTACTCCTGCATGGGTAAATCACAACATGTGTTTTGTAAAAAGAAGAAGCATATTGATGTTCCGTGCAATGCACGAGCATCTTGCTTGTAATTATATAACGCAAATCATGACCAGGAAGTGACATATTTTTTACACAACCACGTTAACATGGCCGCGTAAATCACTAGCTAAAGTAAATACCATTATACTTATTTCCCGATGCAAAAGGTTGAGTACATGTCCGAAGAGTAGAGTCGCACACACGCACTCTGTCTCTCAGAATCTCACACACACACACACACCAGTTACGTGACGCCCACTTAAGCAGAAACGTATGTTACAATTTGTGCACCCGCGGGTACACGTGATGCTTCGCATTTATTTAAGCCGGACGACGAACCCAAACAGTAGCTGCATTCATTGCCCTCCCGCCGCCTCTTCTCTGGTCGCCGTCGCCCGGTAGCCATGGCCCGGCCGAAGGTAACAACATACGCCATACTCCCGCCGGAGCGGCTCTTTAATCTGGAAATTTTAGTGGTCATGCATGCATCTTTTTGTGCTAGCACTCCTATATAAGGGTTGACCGGTCGCTTCCCGCGGACGTGCGCGGGCGGTGGAAGAGGAAGGAGAAGGGAAGCGGGCTGTGGAGTAACGTTTTTTACCACAATTTCTTAGGAAACTGAGTGCAATAATTGAGTAGTTTTGCAAACTACCAGTACTACACCTGAAACGGTTCAAAACCTATACTCCCTTGCCAGCGCGCGCTTCCCGCGTGAAACGGTCAGCATCGCCCTGGAGCGTCAGTGCCGCATTAATGCCCGGCCAGAGCGGAGGCGACCTCTCACTGGCGCCGGCTTTGAAGCGGCGCGACGGCCGAGAGAGCGCCGCTTCCCGGTGCACCGACTGCTCCGCGTCGAGGCTGGCCATAGGCCCTGTTTGGATCCATGGGTTAGAGTTAGTTTGAGCTAGTTGGGGCTCAAATAGCCCTAAAGTATCCAAGCATGAGGGTTTAAATTGGAGCAAGTTGCACCGAACCCACCAGAAAAATATCCCACCCAAGAGGTGCTAACTGGAGATAGTTCTCATTGGGACCACTGAAAAATCACTTCTCTCTCTCCATCAAGTGCATTTATTGTTAATCTAACCCTGTCACCCAAACATCTCTTTGGCTACAGTTAGTTCAGGGTTAGTCATGAGTTAGTATAACCTCTAGCTAAGTTAGAGTATCCAAAGAGGAGCAGTATAGGACATGCAAGTTGCTCAAAGCATACAGTCAAATTCGTACGTGAAAGGATTTTTTCTTTTTGAAAACGGAACGTGAAAGGAATTTTTTTAGAATGCTCTTGGCATGTCGCTAACATGTGATGAGTTAACCGACCTCAATAGACGGCAAAAACGCCAGCCCGCCGCACTTTGAGATAGACGAGGAGGGAGAAGCGATACGGGCTGCTGGATTACTAGAGATAGGTGTCGCACGGAAGCCAAGAAATATGGTGATAGCGTGGGTTAGCCATGTACTAGTATGATGTAACTACACTGGGCTGCCGTGTTTCGTACTCTTCCAGTCCACTGTGGAGATGATTGGTTGATTTTATATCGCTGAATAATATAAAATATTATGAGTGCAGACGCTCCACCCCGAGGTTCCTTGCTCCTTCTCGGTCGTCGGGAATCTATGTTCTTCCACTCTATTTTTTACGTGAGCTTTGTTCATCCTTTTGCCAACACGCGACACATCTAGCATCAAGGTGCACGTGTCATGCAAGGATCGTTCCATCTATATGAAGAACACGTGGGACTGGAACTACGAGACGGACATGTACCCAGGAGTGGACGTGCGAACCTGTGTAATGTAGCGCAGTAAGTGAAGTAGAAAGGCACAAATAGTATGAACATGCGTGGCATATAGGCATTTGTCTCTTACTACCACTAAATGTTGTACGTGCAATGCCCGGTGATGTTATGGAGTACGTGACTAAGTACTCTACTACTACTATATTAATTGGAGGCACATATTAGGTTTTATATTTGTTTACGTGTATGCCCCGAGACCTTCCAACTAGACGTGTCTTTCTCTCCGGGTCGCACTTTGTGTCGTTCATACCACTAGTACAGTAGTACTACTACGTGTGGTCTCCGACCCAGAAGTGGAGACGCTCTACCACGCTGTTCATGTCCCACTCCTTTCGCTGACGTGTGCGACATCCAGCACATGCCGTGTGTTTGGCACTCCTTCGTCGTAAGAGTTGAAACGCTAGCATTCATTAGAAATAAAAAATAAATATAAATCACCAGTGATACTATACCATGCGGCTTCCTTGCTCCTCGATATCGGAAAGAATACTTCCGCTAGCCGACATGTGGGACGTTGACCATCCTGGTCCACTTGCCATGCCCGCAGAACTCCAAGGGAGAGTCACCTCGGTCGTTGCGCCGCAGTAATTACTAATGAGCCGTCAAATCACAGGCCCAACCTTACCCACTGTGAAGTTGCTCGGATGAAGGAACCATCATGACTTCGTTGAATTCCGCTTCTTGAAGAAAACTACTGTACCAGCAGTACTGCTAGCTACAATAGTTACTCCAGCAGAGGCCTCCTTTAGTTCATAGGAATTTTATAGGAATATGAAAATCATATGAAGTGAGATGACATGCATCTCAATTCCTATAGAGAAAGAGATGCCATTTGATGCATAGGATAGGAATTTTTCCATTGAGTCTAGGCTAATGTACTGGTAATTTGCTCTAAAAACTACAGTCGTAACTAGTAGTACTGTTACATGCTCGTAATTAATTAAACGAAAGTACGGGTGACACAGACACACACAGTAACTACTAGTACTACTACTTCTCACATGCTGGCCAGACGCCGTCGTTCTCCTTCCCGGCTTTGTCAGCGACACCCCATCGTGCTTGGATCTCTGCCGACCTCTCCGCAGCAGCGCGTGCGTCCTCTTCTTTCTTGCGGCGGCGGGCCTCTCTTTTCTTGAGTGCTTTCTGACTTTTCCGCTCCCTCTGTGCGGCTTTGGCCGCCTCTTGCTCTACCGCCCATTCGGCCTTGGCAGCTTCAAATTCCGCCCACATAGGTGTGAGGTCGCGAGCAGCGATGAACTCGGCACGGCGGGATGCCACCGCTTGCCTACCATTCTGTGTGCGGTCGTGGGCGGCGAGGAACTCGGCGCGGCGGGATGCCATCGCTTCCTGACAGCTCTGGGGTGGAGTGGCCGGACAACCGTAAAGTGCATTGGTTTGTCAAGAGCTCAAGGACAGAAGACGAAGGAAATTTGGATTCCCCTTCAATCCTGGTCATTTATTACCGAGTAAAATGCATTGGCGGTCATTGAACTTGTCTTGATAGCTCACTTTGATCATTGTATACGAGATATGGTGATTATACGGTCACTGGCTCAGCGTATAGCTCCGTATTTGTCTGGTTGACCAGTCAAACAGTCCGCATGCGCCTCATCAGCTCGTGTTCTTTATCTATCTATCTATGCGGGCCTACCTGTCAGTGGAGAAAGAAATAAAAACCAAAATTATGCGTATGTGACATTACTGTTTAGACGTTTGCTGGAGGCCTCCGCGAACACCGAGCATGTATTCACCTGGCTCAACACCAACGGTCATACTCGTGACTCGGCGCCTTGCTCATGTATATCGTCCATCACAACGACAATCTATAAAACAGCCTAGCTAGAGAGGGTACTATGGTGCGGAGTATGTACTATCGTGAGCAACCGATCATAGTGCCACTGCACACGAGTGTGTGTCTGATCGATTCGTCCATTATTCGTAAGTTATGTATGGTTGTGTGGTGTCTAATGGTGGTCGTCGAATGCTAGCTGGCGACAAGAGCGGTTGATGGACGCCTGGTTGTCAATACGTGCCGCATACGCTTCAAAGGCTCGTCATCCATGAGTTCACATTTTACCACCACGCCAGCGTCTGACCGCCCTGGCCTACCGAAACCCCTTCCATCGCTAGCGCGCGCTTCCCGCCTGAAACGATCACCGTCTCTCCAGAACATCAATGCCGCATTCACCGGCCTTAACTGCAGGTGCAGTTGGTGTGTCACTGACATGCGGGCCTGATGCCCGTTGGGCCCACATGTTAGTGAGACAACGCACCTGCGGTTAAGTCACTGAAGCAGCGTCCGCATTCACGCCCGACGCGACCTCTCACTGGCGCCGGCATTGCAGCAGCGGGACGGCCGAGAGAGCGCCACCCGCGCGACATCCCAGTGCAAGCGACCGCTCCGCGTTAATGACACCACGGCTGCCGACGAACCTACTCCGGTGCCAGCCGTCCATCCGTCTGCCGCGGCTCATTGCCATTCGCCCGCTATATTAACTTGAGCCGCAGCTCCCAGCCATAGCCAAAGACCCACACTCATTCTCCTCCGGTCCCTTCCTTCTGTTGGCACCACTCCAACCATGGCCTCCGGGCACTCCAAAGCTCTCTTGGACGTACTGTCGCAGGAGAAGACGAAGGACATCGGTGGCTCCGCTCCGGGCGCTCTCCAAAGCTCTCTTGGACGTACTCTCGCAGGAGCTGACGAAGGAGATCGCTGGCTCCCCCCCGGCCGCCCTCCGTCACCACGACCACGAAGCCGGCGCGCGTGCGCGGGTGCAATCGGCAGCGAGGAAGAGTAGTACACGGTAGGTCGCCACCGCTCTGGTCCCAGGAAGGCCACCGCTCCTCCACTCAGTCGATGCCAAGCTTGGTGGGATAAAAATCGGTGGCCGATTAGCCGCTTGACGGCGACGTGGAGGCGGAAATCTTCATAACCTTGTGCTCCGGAGGAGGAGGTTATCGAGGCGGATAAGGAGGAGGCAAAGGCAATGGCCGGCTTTCTTGGGTTCATGGCCGGACATGCTGGTCGGGGCCCGGCGATCGTTTAGATTAGGTTTACAGTAGGTTTTAGTACGGTTTGTGCGAAATATGTAATGAATTTCATCTAGTTTATAGGAAAAGTTCTCGAAATGTAATGAATTTCATCCGGTCAATTTGAATTTGCTTTGTTTGCACGAATTTCCTCCGGTTAGTTCATATAGTTGTCGAAAGGTATGCGGGTAGCATTGGATGGCATCCATCAGTGTCCTCGGACAGATGCCGGTGTAAATTTGAGGGCCAGCACTGGAGATGCCCTAACTATCATGCTATAATCGCTAACAGTGCTCCATTATTTCGCAGGGAACAGTTATCCCTCGATCAAAATCAGATCTGCCGTGTTTCGCACTCCTCCCACGTAAGAGTGTAGACTCTTGCTTACATAAAAATGGAGCAAGTGGACGGCATTGTAGCACGTCATATCACTCAAACTAGCCCGCCTAACGCGCGGGAAAGCACCGCCCTCGTCATTTTGTTCTGGATTTCTATCAATCGATCGCACGAAAATGTTACGCTTTGCAAGTTCAAAAGGAAAAGACGGCACACTTACAACTCGTACGCGTCGCGTTCACGTCGCACCCCCGACAGTCCGGCTCGCATGCCGCTCACCAGAGGGGACACGCGTTGTCTCGCATTTTCACTGACATGTGGGACTGCAATTGAATGAACCATCGATAGCCGAAATCTAATCGCTCGGTGGGCGTCGGCTGAGAGGAGAGAGACGGGGGAGGGAGAAGAGATCGCCCGCCCACCGTGCACGGACTCCAAGAAATATGTGGTGATAATGTGAGGTGGGCCATGCGGGAGTCCGCACCGCTTCCACGCCCGCTTCTTACCGCCCTGGCCCACCAGAACCCCTCCCCCACCCCACCACCTCCCCGCGCATGCTCCCCCCTCAGAGGTGAGGTGCCCGCATTAATAGCAAGTAGTACAAGTAAAATTCTGGGCTATAAAGGGCATGTACAATGGTTGATAAGATAGTCTTATCATAAGTCTTGCATGTAATTTAGAGATGACAGAAAAACATGTGTATAATGGATCATCTCTTAGCCTTATCTTCAATAACTAGTTATTCCTAAAAACATGGTGAAACATATTGTGCTAAGAGATCATCTCTTGTCTTCTCGACAAGCCCGGTTATGTGGAGGAGAGAGAGGCATTGACAAAGTCAAGGAGTGGGATTTGCAGGAGCCCGTCTCTACACGTGCTCCTAGGTATAAAAAAACTAATTCTAAAAAAAGAGGCATAAAAAACAATTGTGTCTAAAAAAAGAAGGTTAAAAAACATTTGAGAGGAAATAGATAGAGAGAGAGTGAGAAAAAGTTGTAACCTTATAGTCAACACTATGGTAGTATTACATGAGGAAGGAGGGAGTGGTGCACATGCCAAGTTCACCGGGCTGCCGTGTTTCACACTCCTCCGTCGTAACAGTGGAGACAATAGGTTTCATCAAAAATAAACAATGAATACTCATTGCTCGTCCACTATATCGGAGAGAATACTTTCATTCGCCGACATGTGGGACGTCGACCATCCTGGTCCACCTGCCATGCACAAAATTATCCTGGTCCACCTGCCATGCACAAAGTTAGTCGGACGAAGGAACCATCATGACTTCGTTGAATTCTGCACTGCTATGACACGCGAAGACTGGACGGCACTGTACCACGTCATATCACTAAAACCCACTAGGCCAAACTAGCCCGCCTAGGATTTGTACTCCCTCCGTTTCAAAGTTAGTAGAACAAAGTTGACTCATCTATTTTGGAACGGAGGGACGTCTCTGTACTGCTATGATTTTGTGTTGTACGTCTCTGTACTTTTGCTACGATTTTCCTACCTTATGAACCAAATGAGGCATGAATGTATCCGTGTCGACTATTGTCTGATCGATCGCTAAGCCTACAATTTTAGGAGCTTGGGCTATTGGATCATCGACGACGGATCAGTATAAGCGTACCACGAGCTCATCAGCCCCAACATTTCTCTTCGGTGAGTGTTTTGCAAGTACTATAGCTCGCATAGTAGCTAGCCTACTAACACCAAGAATCATCAAATAAGCCCTGCTGATATGATAAATAGTTCAAACTTACATCTAAGCATGCCATAGATTACATCAAAAGCTGGTGAGGATACATCTGCTTCCATAACTCGGAGAGGGTTCGCATGATTCACTATCAAACAAAAGTAGCAAGTACCGCCCACACAAGACAGTGCACTAGCCCTAAGATGGTTTCAAAACACGCATCGTTCTGGTAATTAAACACAGGGCAATGCAAACTACCCTGAAGGATTAGCGCAACCAACTATTTCTTGTCATCGATCTCTCGGGCAATGACCACAGCATGGACAGCGGCATGGGAATCGATCTCTGGGGCGATGTCCACAGGACTAACCGCGACATCAGAATCAATCTGTGGGGCGATGTCCACAGGATGGACGGCGGCATCGGAATCGATCTTCGGGGCGATGCCAACAGGACGGACCGCGATATCAAAAACGATCTCTGGGGCGTTGTCCACAGGACGGGCCGCGACATCGGAATCATCAAGGACGTCCACCGGCACCTGCACAACCCTAACATATTAGCAAGCACATTGCAAATAATCAAAAACCACAACTTTCGGTAATAAGCCATTATTTTTTACCTTGTGCAGCTCACCGGGGGATCCCATCCCTCCGGGGGCCATCTCCTCGTCCTCGATGGGGGCCATCACCTTGCCAGGGGAATACTGCTTCTCAGCGGCGACTATCTCCTCATACTCGGCCTTGAGCCTCGCATAGGTGGCCATCAAAGTTTCTGGGGTAGGCACGGTGGGGCCCTTGCTGTTCTTCCAACTTTCTTTGAGGAGTTCGTCTGCCAACGTCGTCAACTCTTTGGCCAGTGCTTGTTTATTGGAGTTCTTCCTCTCCACGGGTTGGCCCACCAACATGGTCAACTCGTTGGTCGGTGCTCGCTTTCTGGAGATCGCTGTCTCCAGTGGGTTGTCCGCCGACAACTCTTTGCCTAGTGCTCCAGCATCCATCAATGAACTGACAAACAAAAAGGCAATCGAAAGGAAACCACAATTGCAATGAAAACGGGAAAAGAATAGGCTATGAGAATCGGTCGGTGCTTCACAAAAAGAAGATTCTTGGAATGAAAATATAGCAGCATCACTGATTCGCCCACCTTTCCTTCATCGGTACAGAAGAAAAATGGCAGAAGTGAGTAGCCTGGAGTGATGTTTTCTTCAAGAAAGGGGAGAAAGGGCTTCAACGAGCGTTCCAGTGAAATGATGGTTGCTTCGTCCAGTCCAACTTCGAGCCACTTTACCACTGCTGGTAAAGGTGTGGGTTTTGTGATATGACGGGTCATGACGGCCACACCGGGGTGACCGGTGAGTTTCGACTGTAGCACCTCGTTGTGATTTGGTGGATGGAACGCGGGCCCGGATGCTTTGATGTCCCGCATGTAGATAGAGCGGCTAGTCATATACAGTAGGAGTGGTCAATATTGTGCACCGTGACCAAGGCGGAGAGGAAAACGAGAGAACTACGTAATTAATGCATGGGTTTAATTAGGGTAGTTTTGTAAAGTACGAGATACATTCCTCCAATCGCAAAATGCCTTGGTTAATGAGATTTGAGCCCTATAAACCGGAAGTGAGATTTGAGATTTGAGATATTGCACGTGGTGTAGTCTAGTCACTTGTTGGGATCTCTAGAAAGACTTATACCGCATGATTCTTTGCTTCTTCTTACTACTACGTTGTAACGCCCCGGATCCGATGCGCTAGGTGCCATCCAGTTATTCGTCGTTGTTGGCTTGTCATTTGCTTGCGCGTTGCATTTTTGCCATGTCATCATCTGCATTGCATCATCATGTTTTTCGAAACTTCCATCCGGTCCTTTGCCCCATTGTCCGTTTCGCGTTCCGACACTCCCTCACGCGCCCGTTGCACCTCTCAGACCTCGTGTCGCGAGTGGCATAAAAATGTTCTCGTAATTGGATAAGACTTGGCGTGCGGTGTTGTTATGGTGTAGACAGAGCACCTGTAAAGTTTCGTCGCATTCGGAGCCCGTTTGACTGCCCAACCGTCATCCGTAGCGGCACCGTTGCCGGTTTATTCGTCGGACGTTTTCGGTCTCGAGAAACCCGTGCCGGGCTGCCCTCTCTTCTCTTCCCACAGCCCAAACCATTCTACTAAGCCCACCTAGGCCCAGCCTACCCCTCCTCGCGTCCGGAACCGCCCGATCGCGATCGGAGGGTCCGAAGACCCCCCCCAGACAAAACCCTAGCTAAAGATTGCTATATATAGACCCCTTCATGCCATTTTTAGCCTCCACCTACCTCCCCCCTTGGGATCCACGCCACCAACCTCCCCTCCTCAATTTCCGCGCCGGCACTCTCCTCCTCCACCACTTGGCGCTGCGCCCGCCGCCAAACACCACCCAGCGCCGCCGCGTCATCAGCCCAGCCGCCGCCCGCAACCAACGGGAGCGCGCCACGTCGCCCCAACCAGCTCCCACCGCCGTGTCCCGCGAAGCCCACGGGGAGCCCGCCCTGGGCCGCGACCGGGCCCGACCCCGTGCGCCCCTGGCTCCCTCGCCCAGGCGCCTCCCAGAGCGAGGTCGAGTCGTTCGCTCCGCCCTGTCGCCGGCGCGCCGCCGTGGCGACCTCGCCTCGCCGTCGTCCTCCGCCCCCGCGGCTCCTCCCCTCCGCCGCCTCCCGCAGCATCCTCGCACGCCCAAGCCCCGGTGCCCCGCCGCCTCGCCGGACTCCACCACCGCACCATGCTGGCGCCACCCCGCCGCCTCACTCCGGCGCCGCCGCACCCCGCGCCTCGCCGCCTCACCCCCCGTTCTGGCGCCGCCCGGGGCCTCCTCGCGCCAGATCCAGTCGGCCCCGCACCGAACGCCTCCCCGGCGTCTTCCCCGTCTACTCCGGCGAACTCCGGCCATCCTCGAAATCCATGCAAGATCTTGATCCCGCAGGTTGACCTCGTTTTTCTTCTAAGTCCCGAAATATTTTACATTCTGTGCCCACTTTTACATGCCATAACTTATTGCATACTGCTCTGTTTTGTGCGTGTAATATATCAGTTTTTCTGCCAAGTCTGAATCTGTTTATGTAACTTGCTATGTTTACATGGGTGCCATCATATCTTCTATGCCTTTTTGGCTCGTGATCAGTAAGAGACTTTTGTTCTATGCGATTAGTAGATTCATGCCATGCCTTTCGTTGCCATGATAAGTTCCTGTAGCATGTTGTTTGATAGCTCTAAACTTTGCAACCTGATGTTATTTCTGCCATGTCCAGTGATTTTCTGCTAAGTCTGGGAAACTGTTATTATTTGCAATCTTGCCATGTCCTTTTGAGCATGTTGTAGTGGTTTATGGAGATAGCTCAGTGTTGATGTTTTGTCATGCTGTACCTGTACATCATGACGATGCCTTTTGTTACCATGTTGGGGTGCTGTACCATATGTTCATGATGCTTGCAAGATGCCTAGTTGCTGTTTTGGATAGTTTGTGGCTATATCTTGTTTGGAGTGTATGTGTTGCACCGTTGCTCCGTTTCGAGTGTGCTCTATATGAAACTTGCTTAGTTTTGCATGTAGTTTCATGTTACCTTGTTGCATCCTTGTTTTTGAAGGTGTTTGCTTGATGTTTGTATGCATTTTGCACCAATGTCATGTTTAACTTGTTTTGCTCATAACTTCTAGGCCGTAGCTCCGAATCTAATGAACTTCATATGTAACTTGACTAGAATTTCGTGTAGATCATCTTCGTGCATTTTAACTTGATGTTTATCAACTTGAACATAAGTTTTATTCAGATCTGGACCAATTTCGAAATTTGCATATGAGGACTTACCGGAATTGTTATATGTTAGTTCCGGCCTCATTTAAACTTGCTTTGAGGTGTTGTTCTTGTATGCATCATCTCTTGTCATGAGTAGCTTCATGTAGCCTTGTCATGCATCATACTTGGTTGAGCATCATGCCTTGTTCATGTGTGGTGTGTTTACCATGTTGTGTGCTTCTTCTCGATAGTTCTCGTGTCGTTGCGATCGTGAGGATTCGTTCGTCTTCATGGCTTCATCTTCTTCATGGACTCGTTCTTCTTTCTAGCGGAATTTCAGGAAAGATGACCGTCACCTTGGATCTCATTACTATCATTGCCATGCTAGTTGCTTCGTTCTATCGCTATGCCGCGCTACCTACCACTTGCTCTTCAAGCCCCCCAAATTGCCATGAACCTCTAACCTTTGTCACCCTTCCTAGCAAACCATTGTTTGGCTATGTTACCGCTTTTGCTCAGCCCCTCTTATAGCGTTGCTAGTTGCAGGTGAAGATGAAGGTTGTTCCATGTTGGAACATGGATATCATGAACTTTGTTGGGATATCACAATATCTCTTATTTAATTAATGCATCTATATACTTGGTAAAGGGTGGAAGGCTCGGCCTTATGCCTGGTGTTTTGTTCCACTCTTGCCGCCCTAGTTTCCGTCATACCGGTGTTATGTTCCTTGATTTTGCGTCTCTTACGCGGTTGGGTGATTTATGGGACCCCCTTGACAGTTCGCTTTAAATAAAACTCTTCCAGCAAGGCCCAACCTTGGTTTTACATTTGCCTCACCTAGCCTTTTTCCCTTGGGAGTCGCGCATCCCGAGGGTCATCTTTATTTTAACCCCCCGGGCCAGTGCTTGTCTAAGTGTTGGTCCAAACTAGAGCACCGTGCGGGACCATCCCTTGGCAACTTGGGTTACGTCGGTACCTGTACGCTTCGCTTACCGGTGTGTCCTGAGAACGAGATACGTGCGACTCCTATCGGGATTGTCGACACATCGGGCGGCTTTGCTGGTTTTGTTTTACCATTGTCGAAATGTCTTGTAAACCGGGATTCCGAGACTGATCGGGTCTTCTCGGGAGAAGGAATGTCCTTCGTTGACCGTGAGAGCTTATAATGGGCTAAGTTGGGACACCCCTGCAGGGTATTATCTTTTGAAAGCCGTGCACGCGGTTATGTGGCAGATGGGAATTTGTTAATATCCGGTTGTAGAGAACTTGACACTTGACTTAAATAAAACGCATCAACCGCGTGTGTAGCCGTGATGGTCTCTTCTCGGCGTTATCCGGGAAGTGAACACGGTTTTTGGGTTATGTTTGACGTAAGTAGGAGTTCAGGATCACTTCTTGATCATTACTAGTTGACGACCGTTCCGTTGCTTCTCTTCTTGCTCTTATTTGCGTAAGTTAGCCACCATACTTGCTTAGTCGCTGTTGCAACCTCACCACTTATCCTTTCCATACCCATTAAGCTTTGCTAGTCTTGATACCCATGGTAATGGGATTGCTGAGTCCTCGTGGCTCACAGATTAATACAACACCAGTTGCAGGTACCGGTTTATTTGTGATGATCACGACGCGAGAGCGATGTGGCTTGTTTTGGACTTCTTCTTCTGCTTCTTCTTCGATCAGGGGATAGGTTCCAGGTCGGCAGCCTGGGCTAGCAGGGTGGATGTCGTTTGAGCTTCTGTTTGTGTTTCATCCGTAGCTGGATGATGATCTTATGTATGATGTATTGATGTATTCTTGCGGCATTTGTATGCCTTGTATGTATCCCCATCTATTATGTAATGTTGATGTAATGATATCCACCTTGAAAAAGCGTTTCAATATGCGGGTCTATCCTTGGTGGGACCTTCGAGTTCCTCGCGGATAGGGTCGCATATTGGGCGTGACAAGTTGGTATCAGAGCCTCGACCGACCCTAGGAGCCCCCCTTGATTGATCATGTAGTTTGGCCGTTGTCGAGTCTAGAAGAAAACTATTTCGGAGTCTAGTTATATCGGAGAGTAGGATTTCTTTTTACTCCTCAGCCCCTTCGTCGCTCTGGTGAGAAATCTTGACGTAGGTGTTTTGAATTACTCCTCTTCCCTTTCAAACTTTTCTTAGGATCACGCGGTTAGTTTTTCGATCGTGGGTTCTCAGCTCTTTTCATCCGGTGCATTTTCTCGTCAAGTCGATTCGACTTCTTTGTTTTTGCAAGTTCAATCCTCAGTTCTCTCTCAACTAAGTTGTTTCTCTGTCCTCAGTTGTTTTCTTTTTCCCACCCGCCCACCCCATTTCTTCTCGGAGCCAGAGTCCGAAATCGAGTATCCATCCTACTCGTGCGAAGCTTTTGTTTTTTCTCCTCAATCATTTCAACCGGCGCTTCTCTATTCAATTATTCGTCGTTCCAGTTGCCTGTGTTTTTCCCGCCCTCCCACCCTTTTTATTCCCGGAGTCTGAGTCTCTTTCGAGCATCAATTTCATTCGTGTGGAGTATCTTCAGTCTTTCCTCAGTTGTCTCAACCGGTGAAGTCTCGCCTAGTTAATCTTTGTTCGTCTCATTTTCTTTTTTGGTGGATCCAATTCAAGTTTTTCGTTGTCGATCGTATTCTTTCCCTCAGCTCAAATATTTCCCTTTGCTCGTTTGCTTTTCGCCATTTTATCATTCCGGAGTAATGAAGACATCTCAGAAGATTCGTATTTGCATCCAATTAATTCGAGGTTGTCACCTTATTCAATCCTTCAATTGTTCCGGTGTATCATCTATCTCTCCTTCAATCCTTTTTCAATGGTGTTTTCTTTTAGTGGGCGCATAACCCATAGGTCTTCCCCAGGATCTTACCTGACTCTTCTAATTTTCCTGGAGTTATTCTTAAATTCTTTTCAAAGTTGACGTAAGAATGAATTTTATCAGTCAGATGCCTTTCCAAGATCGATTTGAAATTATTTTCATTGTTGACTCTACCTCTTCGCTTTTCATTCTCCCAGAGTATCTCAACAAATTTGGTGTCCTTTCTCGTCGTCATTCTCAACATTTGAAGACCGAAGAAGAATTTCTCTTAAATCTTGTCCGCTCTCCCGGAAATTCGCGGTGCTAGCTCGATGGTTATCCTATCAAATTGTTACAAGTCGTGCAATTATTTTCACCCATCCGGAGTATTTCAGGAGTTTTTTTCCGTCTCAATTATCCAGAGGCCTCCATTTCAGAATATTTCTTCGTTCTAAGTTTTTCAAATCCGTTCTCCGATTATTCTATATTCATGCCTTTTCGTTCGTCTCCATATTCTTCCGGTGCTTTGCTCTTTAATCAGTTTGCGATCTCTTCGTTCTCTTGTCTCTAGATTCCCTCAAGTATATTGGTGCTTTTCCTATTTTTCCCGGTGAGTCATTCTCCTTCGTCATTCAATTTTGATCATGACGCGAGAGCGATGTGGCTTGTTTTGGACTTCTTCTTCTGCTTCTTCTTCGATCAGGGGATAGGTTCCAGGTCGGCAGCCTGGGCTAGCAGGGTGGATGTCGTTTGAGCTTCTGTTTGTGTTTCATCCATAGTCGGATGATGATCTTATGTATGATGTATTGATGTATTCTTGTGGCATTTGTATGCCTTGTATGTATCCCCATCTATTATGTAATGTTGATGTAATGATATCCACCTTGAAAAAGCGTTTCAATATGCGGGTCTATCATTGGTGGGACCTTCGAGTTCCTCGCGGATAGGGTCGCATATTGGGCGTGACATACATACTACTTCGCCGACATGTGGGATAGCCAGCAGCATCCGGGTTGATGTAATACGTGTCATGCACCAGATTAGAGTGCGGAACGGAAGGGGGGCATCACATTGGTCGTACCGCCTGGCCCTGTTTGGATACTCTAACTCAGTTAAAGGTTAGAGTTAGATTCTAATCCTGAACTAACCCTGAAGTAACTCTAGCGAAAGAGGTGTTTGGATGACAGGGTTAGATGGAGAGCGGATACGGCGAGGTGCCTTCATGGGCGGTGCGAGAGGGAGGGAGGGAGAGGACGAGAAGCTTCGTGGAAGTGGGGAGGGATCTGCTGCGGGGAGAGCGAGAGAAAAATGTGTTTTTTAGTGTCCCGAGAAGAACTAACCCAAATAAGCACCTCTTGGGTGGGTTAGATTTTTTTTGTGTTAGTTGAGTTCAAACTAACCCAAACTAACTCTAACACATGGATCCAAACAGTAACCCAAACTAACCCTCCTGTTTGGATATTTTTGGGTTAGTTGAGTTCAAACTAACCCAAACTAACTCTAACACATGGATCCAAACAGTAATGCGCCGTCAAATCACACAGCCCGACCTTTCCAACAGTAAGTAAGTTGAATCCGCTACTCCCTCACCCTCCTCGCCTCTCTGTCAAACCGCCTACGCAAAAACTGCCGCCCGTACTGCCCGGGAAAAGCCCCACCCTCAACTTTTAACTACGCGGAAATAGTTTGAGCTTGTTCGTTATATATAAATACTAGTACTGTATGTTTATTCACCCGTGGGGTTGTTCAATGAATGGAGGGCCGGGGAGCACAAGTGAACAATACTACTACTAGTAGTAGTAAGTAGGAGTCGTACAGGTACTCACCTTAAATAGAGAGTTTCTTTTCTTTAATGCCACGTACACAAATTGAAACGCTTGTTGTGGAGAGAAAAAGATAATCACTCCACTATATATGTATGCAGGGGCCTGAGCGCTTGCTTTGCTAGGGTTGCTCTCTTCATTCTCTCATCCTCTCTAGATATAAACAAGACAGCGGTAGCGACATTTTCTCTCTGCTCACCGCTGGTCACAGATCCGGCCGGATCCCTTCGGCTGGTGTGTGTAGAGGACTAGGTGCATCATTCACGCGGTCATCGCCGGCGAGGGAGGAAACCCACAGCTGCAGGAGGGGCCCGATCCTCTGCCTGTGCCGTTCTCTCCGAGACAGCGGCGGCTCGGGAGGTCCTCCGACCCTTCTTCCTCCCTGCCTATTGTCCGCAGATCCGACCTGCCGCCGCTGACATCCCAACGACCCTCAGGTATAAGTTCTTCAAAAGCGGCCTTGCTCTACTGCCCCAGCTCCCCACGTGTCTGCATGTGCATCTTTTTCTACTCCCATCAGCTGTTCCAAAGCCACCTAAATTTTTAGTATTATTAGATGTAAAGCTAATTCATGCATTCGAATCTAGGGCTTTGTTCGAACGAAGAAAGGGGGAAGTTGTAGCATGAATCTAGGACTTGATTCAAGGAGGAAATAATATGGTGAAAGTAGTAGAGACGGGATACCCAACCAGTCTCTTGGTTGAAAAGGGAAATAATGGGAAAACGCAGTACAAACTGGATAATGAACATATCTATTATTGGTTGAAAAAAGCATGGAAAGTGGCGGCTGGTGGACAAGTCAACAAAGTATGTCCAGGATTAGATTTGTTGCCCTCACATAGTAAAAGGTCTCCAGGATTAGAATTGCTTCCCTCACATAGTAAAAGGTCTCAGGATTAGATTTGCTGCCCTCACATAGTAAAAGGTCTCCAGGATTAGATTTGTTGCCCTCAGATAGTAAAAGGTCTCCTGGATTAGATTTGCTGCCCTCACATAGTACAAGGTCTCCAGGATTAGGTTTGCTGCCCTCACATAGTAAAAGGTCTCCAGGATTAGATTTGCTGCCCTCACATAGCATGAACAAACTCGACATCACCACTTTATGCCTCCTTGTAGGTACATTGTGCTGATGCGTTCACTATCACATGTCCTTATACCAACCTTTTGCTGTTGTTAATGTAAGGGCGCATGTAAAACGAAGCGATCACACTGTTACCTTAGGGACATGTCTAACCATTGTATTGTTAATCTAATGCCTCCAGTGATAAGATGCAATTAAACTGTGTTACAAATGGCACTCCTGCTGTTTTCCCTAGTTTGATAAGTAAGTTGCTCCTTTACGCTGCTGAGTATCCTGGTGTCCCCACGGTCCCATGCCCTTAAACCAACTCTTTAGCTGCTGTTGATTTACTGTATCTGGTAAACAAGCAATGCCACCATTAAAGTAATCCCATATTTGAGGAATCTCATTGTTGATCGTAATGCTTCTGGTAACATGAAGCATTGCTAACGTTTTAAAATTTCTACTGTCCTTGCGTGATTGCCATCATAATTAAGATGCTTCTTTTCATTTCGTATATGTTTCGTATATTCTTATTGACCAGCAACTGTTTACTTTCTATCTTTTTGTGCAGATAGGGATATCCATTTCACCTTGTTGCTATTGTGACCTTTTGGTGAACTGCACAAAACACTTTTTTTGGAATGAGTGTCTTGTGCAGTTCAACTAAAATGTCACGTGGGCAACATCTCTCAATTTTGGTGGAACTGCACAAAATGGTGATTGGAGTTTCCAAAATCTCCGTCAAGTTCTGTTGGTAATCTCGTGCAACATTTTATTAGCCTTTGCAAGATGAGCCATCACTGTCACCACAATGGCACTTTATTTTCGTGGAACTGCACAAAAGGATAAGAAAATTATAGTTGCACCTTACATGTGCCGGATAACCAACCTTAATGTTCCGCAATTTTAGTGCAACTAATAAAGAAGAACCTGCCAGCTCACGAGAGCAAGTACTTCTTGCTAGCTGAATGATGCAATCTTTGCTTCATTTCAGGTGAACTACAGAAAAAGGCGCATGAATTGAATCTTGGAACTCCAGGTAGGCCTCATCCGAGTGGAGCTGCAGGTTGAGTTCAAGGAGGCCACTATTAAAGTGAAATCATGCTCTTCTTGTTTGTGCTGTGCAAACAGGAATACTCAACTACAGATGTTGTGACGGTCAAGAGCATTCGCCAAGTTCTTCGATTGTATGACATGGCTAGCCAAGATGGATTTAATCCCGATATTCACTTTATCAAAAGGCTCTAATGGGTTGGTTCTAAATCTTGCAATCTTGGAATCAATGAGATGTGTAGGCATCTTTGTTGTACTTATTATTTGAATCTTATTTGTTGGTTATGAATCTTGCAAGCTGGGAATCAATGAGATGTGTAGGCATCTTTGTTGTACTTATTATTTGGATCTTATTTGTTGGTTCTGAATCTTGCAAGCTGGGAATCAATGAGATGTGTAGGCATCTTTGTTGTACTTATTATTTGGATCTTATTTGTTGGTTCTGAATCTTGCAAGCTGGGAAACACGGCATGATGATGCAGAGGACAACAACCATAACAAGCAGTTCAAACTTGGTAGTATTATCTTTGTGAAAGTGCGGCAAATGTGCTGATCGTGTGCGTCCTGAGAATAATAATTCTAATTGTTGTGCATGTTGATCCTGTGGCACTGATAGAACGAGCCAATGCATTGCTTGTTTTAAGTATAAATTTCTATTAAAGCTAATTAAATTTAAGTAAAGTGACCACTAACTCCTGTTATTACAGTACCAATACAGACCCGCTCGTGAACCGACGTGTGGCCGGAGTAGGTTTCTTAATGGAGGCGTTTGAATGCGCCGAGGGTGCATCTTCTGCCGGGCGTGCAGCGGACGAGGGAGGGGTAGTAACTGTTGTCGCCTGTACACACTTAGTTTACTGTTGAATCCAGTTCCCCAAGAGCTGAAAAACGAACTGCTACCGCCGCCTATACACTCGTTCACTTGAAGAGACTCCAATGGTGATCCGAGGGGTGAGCCTGCTAGATATGGACTTCAGCAAGGAGTTCCCCTTTGAGTTCGTCGTTCAGTCCTATGGTTGCACCAAGTTGAATGTGATGTACACCAACGATCCGGAGTCGGTGAAGCTCTACCTCGCCGAGTTCAAGCAGTACCTACAGGACGAGAAAGCACAAGGTTGCAGGACTAGACCTTGTGCCGATCCATTCGTCTCCTCACAGGGACTAGCGGATCACCGTCGCCCAGGTATGTGTGCGGGATGAGGTTCTCATCTACCACTTCTGTAGGGCCATCAGAGGTTCTGGAGCATTCGCCCGTTTCATCAGCAGCGCCGACTGCACCTTCGCTACGGTGGAGAGAAGGAAGAACGCGAAGATTTGGCCATCTGGTGCAACAAGCTTGTCGACATCCAGAAGCAATACAAGATCATCAGCAACGGGCAGGAGAAAGACTCTGTGGTTGACCTCGCCGAGACCATCATCGACCCCTGATACGCTAACATGAAAGAAGACAACGATACCAAGGACCTGAACACGTGGGAGGTACCTCTGAATCTAGCCTACATAACCTACGCGGCCAAGGACGCATACGCATGCTACGACATGTACAGGCAGATCTTGGACATGAGGGCGTGTCTGCTTCCCGTAACTGACGAGTACACGGACAGCCGCAGCGTCATGATCAAGCATGCCAGGAAGGTCTAGATGTTGTAGTTTATCTGTTTATAAGCACCTTTATCATCTGAGTGTTTCATGCATTAGCCTATGTGTCGTAATTATCTGTTCTGTCCAAAATATTTATTTTAAGAACCCATTAACTTGTTTGCTTTTTTTAGTGGCTATTTTCTTATGTATGTAACTAGTTCACTTGTCCGTTAAAAAAAAAACTAGTTCACTCGGCTGCCATGCTTTGAATCTCCTTCCTCCCAACATATTCCCCTCCTCAGGTGGACCCAGCAGGTCTCGTACACAGACATACGGGACCAACCACCTATCCATTTGTATTTCTTTATTTTGTTCAATCTTTCGCCCTCTTCCTATACAGAGGGTGGCCATTATAGCCTATGGCGTTGGTCAAGCCATCCCTCTACTACCACACATTGTCCGGCGACGGTAGCTCCACCGGCCCACCCTGCACCCGAACAAGTCAACCCTCGTAGTCCCCTCCTCCTGCGTCTTCCCCCGCTCCGGTTCGTTCGGTCCGAGGTCTCGACGCCGTCCTCCGCCTTGGTGCTCTAGCCGCGGCGCCGCCGTCTGTCGTTCCCAACATGGTTAGCAAAACAAGAGGAATCGGGAGACAACTGTTCGTCGAGAGGCTGACAGTCCCAGGCCCACCAGGTCCATGGCCTAGGTTTTGTTGTTTAACATGGGCAGCCCACGACATGTTTCAACATTTTTTGGATCCATCAGGTATCAAGCGGCCTCTGGCCTCCCAACCTAGCTTGTCTATAACATCAGAAGCCCAAGTTATGTTTGTTTTTTCAAGACGACGCACATCTCAGTTCTATTTTTCTATAAGAATGCAAAACTGAACCTGTTTTCTATAAGAATGCAAAACTGAACCTATATTTATAGACCTTCCCACTTCCTTTATTTTTCGTTTTCATTAATCCTATATCTGAATTTTCTCCCACTTTTTTTTCGATGTAAACTGAGTTTTCTCCCGGTACTTTTCTCTAGAACCAACTCAACTGTCCCACGTCTAGCCTAACAAATAATAATACCCCACGTACTATTAACTCATCAAATTTAAATGATATTTTATTTCGTAAGTTGAAAGTTCTTACAAAATAATAATAATAATAATAACAATTGTTTATATATAACTTGGCAAGTTAACTCCTAGTGATTGCGTACATAAGCTTGCAAAGATTTTACTGACCAATGCAGTAATAGACGTGCAATCATGTGTTTATGTTTTTATAACATTTCTCCGTCTAGCCCAACATGATATTTTCACCCAGCCCAGCAAGTTCGCGGATTTTGAGAAAAATGCAAATGGGCTTTAAATTCTACCATATATATAAATGGGCTGCATAGATGCTACATCATTGTTTCACCCAGCCCACCAAATGGACTAAAAAACAAATGGACTGGCTGACATGTGGGCCAGTAGGTCGAAGCCTAAGAAGGCATCGGATTTACATCCAACGGCCGGCATTCTTCTTCAATCTCTCGTCTTCTTCCCCCAGTGCTGCCGGGACCGCCTGCTCCAGCCGCCGGCGTCCAGCGGTGTTGTTTTGCGCTCCTCAGCGAAACGCTACCCCGCCGACGGCTAGGCCATCCCTCCACTACACACCTCCTGTTATTCTCTGCCGAGTGTAGGCCCACCCCGCACCCGAATCAGTCAAGTTTCCCACTCCTCTCCGTCTGCGACTCCACTGTCGTGTCTTCCCCATCTCCAGGTCATTCCAGTCTGGGGCCTCGCCGTCGTCCACCGCCTCGGTGCGCTCGGTGCGGCGTGGTCAACATACGAGAGTCATCGGAAGAGGACTGTACGTGGAGAGCCTGACGGCTGGGACCCACGAGGTCCATGGTCGCACGCAAGGAAAGTTCCTCCTTATTACGCACTGTATGTGGACTGTACGTGGGAAGGGCTTCTATATTTCACGAAAAAAGTTCCCCCGCTGACAGGTCGAACCCACCAGCTATATCTTTGCACGCAAGGAAGTGCCTCCTTATTAAGCACAAAAAAATGAATACCCCCTACTAGCTGGGACCCACCATAGTGGGTGGCTGACTTGTGGGCCTACTAAGTTGACGGGGACGGAAGGCTTTGTCAACTTAGTCAATATGAACGATTCTAGCTCCAGTGACCGTACGATGTCCATCAAATGGCCATAGTGCTTCTTCAACCTCTGGTCTTCTTGCTCCAGCCGCCCAAAGTAGCGTCGGTCGTGCCGCGTGCTCCTGCCTCTCGTGGCTGGCTGTGATGCCGCGGAGGCCTCACCACCCCCTACTACTCCCACCGCTTGCCAGGGCATCCCTCTACTCACCCACACCCCCTGTTATTCTGCGAGCGACGGCAGCCTCACGCCGCAGCCGAACCAGTGAACCCTCGTACTCCTCTCCGCGTGGGCATCCACTGCCGCGTCTTCCCCGGCTCCGCGTCGTCCCCTTCCTAGGCCTCGCCGTCGTCCAGCGCCATGGTGCTCTCGGCGCGGCGTGGTCAATGTGGTCAACGACCGACTTCCATCGGAAGAGTACTGTACGTGGAGAGGCTGACAGTTGGGTCCATGGACGCAGCTGGGTCCACGGCCACAGCCCAGTTTTTTTGTGATTTGCCAAGTAAGTCGCTTTGTCAGGCATGTTGGGCTGCAAATCTTTCAAGACAAGGAGAGCTTCACTCGGCTGGCCGAGAAAATGGCCTATCAGTAATGAGAAATGTGCTGTTAGTTTTTGAATTTCTTTTTTTCATTTCGAGATTTTAAATTGCATTGATTTTTATGCGCGGACAATTTGTTGGATTTTATAATGATATACATTTATTTTTAAAATCAGTTTGAATGTGACTCGAAATTTCGGGATTAAAACAGTTCGGACCGCACCGAAATATGCAAAAAATTTCGTATAATTTTTTAACCGTGGCCACAATATGGGCTGTAATGCTAACAAAAAGAATAAGGGCTCCAAAAAAACCCTTAAGAATTAGCAAATGGGCTATAAATTATTAGAAATAATGGCAGATGGGTTGTATGCTGTTTTCCACAGATTTGAGGCTTTCCTAAAAAAAGGTTGACGCACAAGCAGTGATTGTTGGATTTCCATCCAACGGCCGCCGTGCTTCTTCAATCTCTGCTCTTCCTGCTCCAGCCGCTCAAACAAGCGCCGGCAGGACTGCCTGCTCCCTCCTCCCCGCGGCCGGCTCTGCTGCTGCGCAGGCCTCACCGCCCCACCGTACTCCCATCGCTGGCCTAGCCATCCCTCTACTCACCCACACCTGCTGTTATTCTCCGGCGACGGCAAACGAACCAGTAAACCCTCGTACAGTTGTACTCCCCTTCGCGTGGGAAACAACTGCCGAGTCTTCCCTGCTTTCGTGTCGTTCCCTTCCTAGGCCTCGCCGTCGTCCATCGCCCTGGTGCTCTCGGCGCGGCCTGGTCAACATGGTCAACGACCGACATGCATCTGAAGTGGACTGTACGTGGAGAGGCTGACAGCTGGGTCCATGGCCGCACGCAAGGAAATGCCTCCTTATTACGCGCAAAATAATGATTCCTCCACCTGACATCTGAGACCCACCGAAAGGGCCTCTGTATTTCGCGAAGAAAACGTTACCGCCACTAACAGCTTGGACCCGCCAGCTATATCTTTGCACGCCAGGAAGTGCCTCCTTATTACGCACAAAAAAATGGATACTCCCCCTGCTAGCTGGGACCCAGTATAGTGGCAGGCTGACTTGTGGGCCTACTAAGTTGACGGGGATGGAGGGCTTTGTCAACTTAGTCAATATGCACGATTCTAGCTCCACTGACCGTACGATGTCCATCCAATGGCTGTAGTGCTTCTTCAACCTCTGGTCTTCTTGCTCCAGCCGCCCAAACCAGCACCGGTCGTGCCTCGTGCTCTTGCCTCCCGTGGCCGGCTGTGATGCCACGAAGGCCTCACTGCCCCCTACTACTCCCACCGCTGGCCAGGCCATCCCTCTACTCACCCACACCCCATGTTATTCTGCGGCGACGGCAGCCTCACACCACAGCGAACCAGTGAACCCTCAGACTCCTCTACACGTGGGCATTCACTACCGCGTCGTCCCCTTCCTAGGCCTCGCCGTCGTCCACCGCCCTGGTGCTCTCGGCGCGGTGTGGTCAACGTGGTCAAGGAACGGCTTCCATCAGAAGTGGACTGTACGTGGAGAGGCTGACAGTTGGGTCCACGGCCACAACAAGGAAGTAGCTCCTTATTACGCGCAAAATAATTATTCCTCCACCTGACAGCGGGGACCCACCGGACGGGCCACCGTATTTTGTGAAAAAACGTTTCCCCTGACTGCTGGGACCCACCAGCTACATCTTCGCACGCAAGAAAGTGCGTCCGGGCCAAAAAACGATTCGCCCCCTGACTGCTGGCACCCACCAGCTACATCTTCGCACGCGTACGTAGCGTTGTCATTCTGGTCGCGAACGTGTATGTACATATTGGTCGATGTAGCGGTGCGCACGTGTCATAGTAGAGGCGCGCACGTAGCATGTACACGTACGTACAACGGCCAGTGTGCAAGAAAGAAAATACGGCCACGTACGTACATACGGGCAGGGTCTCGAATGCCTACTCGCGCATACGTACAGCCAGGGCTTGTGTACATGGCTGGGTCGGAACGGAGAAACGACGTCGTCGTCGTTCTCATGGGGAGCCAACCGGCTGGGTCGGAACGGAATGTGTTGTCGTG
Organism: Triticum aestivum; assembly: GCF_018294505.1. Classification (NCBI taxonomy): domain Eukaryota; kingdom Viridiplantae; phylum Streptophyta; class Magnoliopsida; order Poales; family Poaceae; genus Triticum; species Triticum aestivum. Next base: position 354,027,502 of record NC_057796.1, on the reverse strand, counting down.
TTCATCGGGAGGGCTTGGACGGAACAACCGATGGAAACGAGGCCTGGCGTACCACAGAACAGAGGAAACGGCCTTGTGTTCGATCGGCCACGTTTGAAACGGGATCCTGTTCATCGGGAGGGGTCTGGCGTACCGCAAAACGGAGGAAACGGACCTCCTATGGTCGAACCGGGGGTCCTGTTGATCAGGAGGGGTGTGGCGTACCGCAAAACGGAGGAAACAGACTTGTGTTGGAGCGCTACAGTCGAAACGGGGGTCCTGTTCATCGGGAGGGGTGTGGCGTACCGCAAAACGGAACTCCATGGGATACTGTTCATCTCCACCGTCGACCCCCTCCAGCCTCCACGGGCTTCTATTCATCCCCCATCGACCTCCTCCAGCCTCCACCTGCGACTGTTCATCCATGGGCTCCTGTTCATCCAGGCTCCACCGCGCGCTATTCCACCAGCTACTATTCAACCAGCCCTCTCCACGGGCTCCTGTTCAACCACCCATCCACGGGCTACTGTTCATCCAGCCCTCCACCGAATACTGTTCATCCTGCCCTCCATGGGGTGGTCCTGTTCATCCAGCCCTCCACGGGGTCCTGTTCATCCAGCCCCAACCGGCTCGATCAATCGGGGTCCTGTTCATCCAGAGGCAACACCACGGGGTCCTGTTCATCCACCCCCACCGGGAACTGTTCATCCAAACCCCCCAGCAACGCTCACTGTTCATCCAGAGGCAGCATCGATCGGCTTCAGTTAGCAGCAGTAGCGAAGGAATCGCTTGATCGGGTTCAGTTAACAGCCATCGATCGATCGCTCGAGTTCAGTAACGCGTAGCCTGCAGTGCAATCGCTCGGGTTCAGTTAGAGCCCAATGCCTCGCTCGGGTTCAGTTAGAGCCCAACGCCTCGCACCCACGCGCGTGCGTGTACGAGAGAAACGTGCATCGCTCGGCCCCGACCACCGACCGTAACCGGGAACACCCCGATATTTTTCTCGCCCTCGCTTCTACCATGGTTTTTTCTGGCATGGACGGCCCAAAGAATGTCATGCAGCCGCGTATCTGGCCCGCCCAGGACGAAAAGCCCATTTTCTGTCATGATTTTTTGTCATAGAAGTAGGACCCCACCACATCTATGATGATACCGGGTTTTGTCATTATCGTCATAGAAGTGTCATAAGTATGACAGAAAGTTTTTTCGTTCGGCCCAAAATGTCACGGATGTGTCTTTTTTTTTTGTAGTGTGTTATGGACGGATGGTTACCGGACTTTACTTGAGACCATTGTTGAAGTCGGGTCGGCCTTGAGGGGTACCCGCGAGTTGATGTGAAAGTCGGGCGGGCCTGTAGAGCACCCACGAGTTTTCTACGTGGCACAGCCGCGCTTTCTGGGCCCTTGCCGTAAGTCCATGAGACGGGGCGACGGGGTCACATTATCGTGAGTCTCTACTCGTCTCCGTGAGCCTCCAATACACTAACATGTTTGGGTATTTGTTCTGAGTTGGCCTTTGGCCTTTACGCACTAACCACCACTCGAGAATAGTTATGGGCCTTGACGTCGCAGTAACGGCTGAAGCTTTGTCAGACATCCAGTTCAGCATTGTGGCCGGGCTGGATCGCGCCATCCACTTCACGATGGTGCTGGTATCCCCTTGTGCACAATGACCCAGAGCGCAACGGGCGATGGGCCCAAGACCCTGAGCGCTTAGGATGTAGACCGGCAGGGACCTCTCTGCTGAGCCTAGGTAGGGCTGCGACGTGTTGATCTTCCGAGGTCGGGCATGACCCAGGAAAGTGTGTCCGACAAGAGTGATCGAGCGTGTTGGGTAACGTGGTGCACCCCTGCAGGGAAGATATCTATTCTAATACCGTGTCCACGGTAATGGACGTTCAGACTTGTATCTTGATCTGTTACAACTAGAACTAGTTACTTGAGACATGTGATGGATATGTTGGCTCCGGGATTGCTTTCTCGCAGGGAGTCGAGGAAGGATCTCTGGGCGTTAACTACAACATGTTTGTTAATTATAAACTGCTATTCTTTACTCTTCTACATGCTGCAAGATGCTTGGAGCTGCTTGAAGATGCTAGTCTTTGATAGGCTAGGCCTTCCCCTCTATTCTGGCATTCAGCAATTCAGTCCACAGATACAACCCTTCCATTTGATACCAATGCATACTTAGTATAGTTCTGATTCTTGCGAGTACTTTGGATGAGTACTCACGGTTGCTTTGCTATCCCTTTTCCCCCTTCTTTCTTCTTTCTGGTTGATGCAACCAGTTGGTGGATCCGTGGAGCGAGATGCCACCGCCGACGGATACTACTACATGGAGGCCGCCGAAGATTGGGAGTAGTTAGGAGGTCCCAGGTAGGAGGCCTTGCCTCTTCGATCGTTGATGTTTGTGCTTGCCTTCTTAAGGCAGTCTTGTCTAACCTTATGTCTGTACTCAGATATTGTTGCTTCCGCTGACGTTTGTCCTTCGAGCATATGTATTCGAGCCCTCGAGGCCCCTCGCTTGTAATATAAAGCTTGTATTATTTTAATTTGTGTCTAGAGTTGTGTTGTGATATCGTCCCGTGAGTCCCTGATCTTGATCTTACACATTTGCGTGTATGATTAGTGTATGGTCGAACCGGGGGCGTCACAAGTTGGTGTCAGAGCGGACTGCCTGTAGGAACCCCCTTTCAAACTCCTTGGCCGAAGTTTAGTCTAGTATTTGAAAAACTATTTTACTGACATGGCTGTGCGGCTTACGGGCCCATGTCGCCAATGGGTGGTATTAGTATCTTTTACTCCTCGTATATACTCTGGGACTCTGAACTCTCTTCTATTCGGGTTAAATGATTTTGCTAACTCTAACTCTAGGTTCTCATAAATACTTTCTCCCGGAGAGCCCCTCACTCTAGATGATTGATTGGTGCACTAGAAGATTCTAAAGATACTCTCCGATGTTTTTGCAGGACCCTTGTACCCTTCGCCGTTGCGATCCCTACCACCGATAAATCCTTGTGGGTAAAATCCTACACTTGCCGTTCATACAATCATCCCCAGTTGCTCAGAGTGTTTGCTTCTGATCCCTTGATTTGGAAATCATAATTCCTTTGCATTTGAGCTTGAATTACACAGTTGTTTCTATAGTCTGATTTCCTTGCATTCTTTCTTCTTCTGGTTGAGTACTCATGCTCACATCAGATCTCTTGTGGACCACCAGATCCTTTGCTGGGTTTTATCCGACAACGTTCTTCATATTGAGTAACCTTGTGAGCCTTTCCTCGGATACATAATGCCTTTGGTAAATTGTATCCTCTGCTTCCTCAACCATGCTCTACTTCCGAGCTTGAGTTATTTTTCTCGTGAAGTTTTTGTTATATGTTCCTAAGATGCCCCAGTGGGTTGAACCTACGCCTTCCCTAATCCATGTGAAGTCGAAAGTTATGCGGGTTATACTCTATTGGCCTTTCATCGGGTAAAATTTCAACGCTACAACTTCTTCGAATGCGAGAAGTGAATGGAAATTTGTGCACTAGTGAAGTGGGAGTCGACCTTGAACCTTTGTGTTCATGCCCATGGACCTGATGTGGAACTTATCATGGAAGCTTCTTGTTATATTAATAATCCCCTTGTGATAAGTTCATCTTGTATCTATATTTAGTCCTTTGCAACCGTGGTTCCGACCATATTGTTCTTCTTTGATCCAATTTCTTGGACAAGTTAAAGTACTTGTCTTCTGCAGATCTTTTCAGCTGTCCAACCTCTATCCTGTTCTACCTTCGAGTATTACCCTCTGGTATCTCGAGAATGTCATGGAACTACATAACTTCTTATGAGATCTTCATCAACTATTACTTCTCGCCGATTCCAATTTTCCACGGGTTCTGAGTTGTTAGACAGCCGAGAACACCGATAACTGATTCGAGTCTACACTTTCCTTTACATTGTTTTGTTTAACCTTTCTTGTAACCTAACATATCTGGGCAGTGATAATTCCCTGCTTATGTAAACACCTCGGTGTACAAACTTCGTCAGTAAGACCTTGTTACTATTGTTGATGACATTTCGGTAACCACCGATGGACGAGAACTTAGCCTATTGGTTCGCCTCGTTCAACGAGCAGGAAAATGGTTATCTTCGTCCCTCGCCCTGGGTAATGATGTTGTTGTTGACATAGCTTACAGACTATCCTCTCACATGCCTTATTGTCATGACCGTGCAAAATGTTAGCGCCTTCCTGCTTTTAACCCACATGGTGGGCCCATAACCCACAGTTCCACAGGATCGAAACCTGACTCACCTGTACAACCCTGTTTCTAGAGTTATTCCTCATGCTTGGCTTCATATGTAATTCAGGAGCCACATTCCTAGTGAACTATTCTGGTTTCAGACTCAATACTAGTTCCCATTGCTCTGAACCCCTTTGACCCGCTGTTTCAGACAACGAACGATAGCCTACGCGGTTGTAGCTTCTTATTGCACCTTGCTCTCGATGACTTTCTTGAATTTCAACTCGAGAGATGCCTCTATGCCACGTTCACTGAGATAGCCCCCAGGTACCTATCTTGTGTTGATCTCCGTCCCTCCCAACTCCTTCCCCCTTACTCCACCCCTTAAATCTCGGGACGAGATTTCTTGTAGTGGAGGAGAATTGTGATGCCGGGATAGTTAATCTATAGTAATTCCCTGCTAATGATGCCACATCATCATGATTACTGTTGTTAAACTCGCGTTGGTTCGAATCCGGTCCAAATTCAAATTTAAATTAAAGTCAAAGATAAAAGTTTTCAAACATAAATTCTAAAATGTTCCAATTGTGGAAAATAATCTCTGGTTATTTGTCATGTGGGAACCAACCTCTTTTGGATTCCCAAGTGCCCCCGGAAATTTATTTAGTAGTCCATCAACATTTAAAATTGACCTTTCCAATTTCTAAAAATGGTTAGACAACTCCTTTTGGCCTCAAACTTTTTGTGACTCCTAGAAATAATGTGCTCAATTTATGTCAGAAGTCTCATATCTAACAAAACTCATTTAGTCTTACAAGTAAATAGAAAACAGTAGCTTTAACTGAAAACAGAAATAAAATTAAAAAAAACAAATAGAGAACCCCCCTTGGGCCTCGACCAACTCACCGGCCCAGTCGGCCACCCACCCGAGCCGGCCCAACTTCCCCCCTCCTCATCCTCCTGTTCATAGGAAGCTTGCTGGCAGCCCGAGCATCGTCCATGGCCGGCGATCGCCATGCACCGGCCATCCGAGCCTCCCCGGCGAGGATAAGGCCATCCCCGATGCCTAGGGTTTCGTCCGTGTCCACTCCCCCTCGTAGTTCTCCCCCTCTCGTCCCAGAGCCTCCTCTGCTATCTCACCCGAACGCCGCCGCCGCCATGGCCGCGCCGTAGCCGCGGGCATCGTCATCCCCACGCCTCGCTGACAAGCGCACGTGCTCCGCCGAGCTCCGCTACTCCCTCTCAGGCCCCGAGCTCGAGCTCTATGCCACCGCAGCCTCGGGATCGAACCCGTCTTCATCCACGGCCGCTGGTGCTCCTCCAGCGAATGTCGTCGTTTTGCTGCTCCTAAGCTACCACCGGGCCTTGAGCTCCACCTCGTTTCCCCTCTGTCCCCCCCTCGATCTGCTGTTGGTCAATGGCGGAGCTTGTAGCAAAAAATTGGGCGGGCCACACTGCAAACGAATGCTCATAGCTGACTTTTCTAGGCACATGGACTGACTATCATAGAAGCAAATGATGCAAAGTTGGGCGGGCCATGGCCCATGTAGCCTTGCAGTAGCTCCGACACTACTGCTGGTGCTGCTAGCTCCGCCATGGCCGAAGCTCACCGCCGCCGCTAGCTTCGTCGTCGTGCGCAACGCTGCTGCCGCTCGCCATTGAGCTTGGCCTCGTGTTCCTGGACTTCCTAGGAGTCCAACACGGCCGCCCACGCGCCTCCTCGTGCCCCACAGTCTTGCCCCCGGCCTTGCCCGATTCTGGTCGCCGCCCACACCACTCTGTCGTTCCTGTCTGTAGCTCCCTTGCTGCCACCCGAGCTTCCCGTGCCCATGGCCGCCGTTGTCCTATGTCGTGCACGCCCCCGACTGCGGCTGTGTACGCCCGGCCGCACCTCCGCCAGCGCCTGCCCGGGGCACGCCCTGCCTCGCTCGCCAGCCTATCGCCGTCGCGCACGCCTGCTACTCGCCCCCGTTGCCTAGCACCGCCGTGTTTGGCCTGCTGCTGCAGCCCGCGCCTCGCCCCTGCCTGCCTCTGCAGCCTAGCCCACCTCGCCCCTTCGTGCCACCGGCCCTCCCGCTCGTCCGGCCGGCCGCGCCATGGCCGTCGACGCGTGCATGGCCATGGCCATCCTGGTGCTGCTGCGTGTGTGGCCTTGGGCCAATGCCCCATGGGCCAGCCACGTTTAGGCTAGGGGCTAATCCCCCTTTGCACAAATAACCCCCCAACTAACTAAAACTGTTAGATTAGTTTTTATTAAAGGGTTTTTATCATTTATGCCACTTGTTGTGTCTCACTACTCAGTTTCGCCACTAGGAATTTCAACTGCTCAAAAATGCCATCGCTTCGTTAAACACATGCTCAACAATGCCATTAGACACCATTACTGTCAGTTCAAATCTCGTTTGTCATGTTATAATGACCAAAATACCAATGGACCAACATGTCAGCTCTCCCTCTATCTCACTACAATAAAGTGTGGGCCCCACTTAATCCTAACAATGTTCTTATTATCCTCTAAAATTATTAGCTTTCTTAGTCCTCTAAAATGTGGCACTGACTGGTGGACCCTCCCTCTAATTATTAAAATTAATAAAACTCTGATAAAATTTGTCCCTATGACACTTGGGCCCCACTGTCCAGTTTTGACTACTCAACAGTCAACACTTTGACTGTTGACTGCTGAGTCAGCACCCCTGTGGCCCCACATGTAATAGACTCTGGCTAGAGTAGTACTAGGTGACAAAAGTATTATGTTTTTATTTTGAATTTAAATAATTTCATAAAATTGCTAAAGCTTTAATAAATCATAGAAAATAATACGTAACTCGGATGGAAAAGTTTTATACATGAAAGTTGCTCAGAAAAATGAGTTGAATCTGCAAATGCACCCCGTTCGTCTGCCACATGTACCTAGCATAGCGAACCTGCAATTCTCCCCCTCCGGTTCGTCTGTCCAAAAAGCCAAACTTCGGGAAAACATTCCCGGATGTTCCCCCCTTCGTTGGTATCGTGTAGCATTGCGTTAGAACACCCCTAGCTCTGCGTGTTGTCTTATCATGCTTAGTATTGCACTTGTTTGCTTTGTATTTATTGTTTCTTCCCCCTCTTCTCTCCGGTAGACCCCGAGACCGCTGTTGATGCCGTTGTGATCGACTACGTCGACGACGACCCTTCTTCCCTGTCAGCGGAGCTTCCAGGCAAGCCCCCCTTTGATCATCCCGATATCGCTCATTCCATTCTCTCATGCTTGCATTAGATTTTGCTACTATTATTGTTTGCTCCTATTCTGATGCATAGCCTGCTTTTGTAACCTGCTCATTGTACCTTATCTGCTTATCCTAAGCTGCTTAGTATAGGTTCGTTAGTGATCCATTAGTGACCCCCACCTTGTCCTTGTTGCCCCTGCTTCATCATCGATGACTCGATCAGCGTGATCGACGACCAGAGCCCGACACCTCACATCACATCACGCCCCTTTTGTTGCTCGACTCTGCAGAGCTACTATCGAGTGTCGAGGGTGATACCTTGTAACGCACTCCTGATGGTAATTCTGTAGTTTAGCTATTCGGTCGTGGTCATTGAGGGTGATTACTCCTTGACCACTCCCGATACGACTCTTTCATGCAACCCCTCAAGTGTGAACCTCGAGGGTGGTTCCTCTTACGTTCACCTTGATGATTACATCGAGTGGAATCCATTGAGAGTGATTCCTCGGGTTTTCCTCCTTGATGTTATGGACACACGGTTACCCGGACTTTACTTGAGACCATTGTTGAAGTCGGGTCGGCCCTGAGGGGTATCTGATGACCCACATGTATATGGGATCAATTGTAGCTCTTTTCTATAAGTAAGAGTGTCGAACCCAACGAGCAGCAGAAGGAAATGACAAGTGGTTTTCAGCAAGGTAATGTCTGCAAGTGCTGAAATTGTAAGTAACACAGTAGTTTGATAGCAAGATAATTTGTAACGAGCAAGTAACGATAATAGTAAGAAAAGTGCAGCAAGGTAGCCCAATCCTTTTGAGGCAAAGGACAGGCCAAAACGGTCTCTTATGATAAGCAAAGCGTTCTTGAGGGTACACGGGAATTTCACCTAGTCACTTTCACCATGTTGGTTTGATTCGTGTTCGGTACTTTGATAATTTGATATGTGGGTGGACCGGTGCTTAGGTGCTGTTCTTACTTGAACAAACCTCCTACTTATTAGTAACCCTCCCGCAAGCATCCACAACTACGAGAAAAGTGTTAAGAATAAATTCTAACCACAGCATTAAATTCGGTCCCTTACGGAATAGCACAGAAACTAGGGTTTAAGCTTCTGTCACTCTCGCAACCCATCATCTAATTGCTACTCCACAATGCATTCCCTTAGGCCCAAATGTGGTGAAGTGTCATGTAGTCGACGTTCACATGACACCACTAAGGGAATCACAACATACATACTATCAAAATATCGAACACATATCAAGTTCACATGATCACTTGCAACATGATTTCTAACATGATTTCTCCCGTGACCTCAAGAACAAAAGTAACTACTCACAAATGATAATCATGCTCAAGATCAGAGGGGTATTAAATAGCATATTGGATTTGAACATATAATCTTGCACCAACTAAACCATATAGTAATCAACTACAGGATGTAATCAACACTACTAGTCACCCACAATCACCAATCTATAGTTCCGGTAACAAGATTGAACACGAGAGATGAACTAGGGTTTGAGATGAGATGGTGTTGTTGAAGATGTTGATGAAGATTGCCCTCCCCAAGATGGGAGAGTTGTTGGTGATGATGAGGACGATGATTTTCCCCTTCGGGAGGGAAGTTCCCTCGGCGGAATCGCTCGAGACGGCGGCGCTCCGTCCCGAAAGCCCTCTCTTTATTTTTCTAGGTCAAAATGACTTATATACCACAAGATGAGCACCGGAGGTGGGCCTGGGTGAGCAGAACCCAAAGGGAAACGACACGTATTGTATTGTTGCCATCGAGGATAAAAAGATGGGGTTTATATCATATTGCTTGAGTTTATCCCTCTACATCATGTCATCTTACCTAATGCGTTACTCTGTTCTTATGAACTTAATACTCTAGATGCATGATGGATAGCGGTCGATGTGTGGAGTAATAGTAGTAGATGCAGGCAGGAGTCGGTCTACTTGTCACGGACGTGATGCCTATATACATGATCATGCCTAGATATTCTCATAATTATGCACTTTTCTATCAATTGCTCGACAGTAATTTGTTCACCCACCGTAATACTTCTGCTATCTTGTGAGAAGCCACTAGTGAAACCTATGGCCCCCGGGTCTATTTTCTATCATATAAGTTTCCAATCTATTTTTACTTTGCAATCTTTACTTTTAATCTTTATCATAAAAATACCAAAAATATTATCTTATCGTCTCTATCAGATCTCACTTTTGCAAGTGGCCGTGAAGGGATTGACAACCCCTTTATCGCGTTGGTTGCAAGGTTCTTATTTGTTTGTGTAGGTACGAGGGACTTGCATGTGTCCTCCTACTGGATTGATACCTTGGTTCTCAAAAACTGAGGGAAATACTTACGCTACTTTGCTGCATCACCCTTTCCTCTTCAAGGGAAAACCAACGCATGCTCAAGAGGTAGCAGTGATGCTTATATAATGATCATTGCCTGGATATTGTCATAATTATTTGGAGTTCTATCAATTGCCCAATAGTAATTTGTTCACCCACCGTTTGCTATTTTTCTCGAGAGAAGCCACTAGTGAAACCTAGAGCCCCCGGGTCTTCTTTCTCATATATTTGTCTTTGCAATCTACCTTTTCCTTGCATTTATTTTCAGAACTATTAAACCAAAAATACAAAAATACCTTGCTGCAATTTTCTTTATTTATTTTATTTAGCATTCGATCTATCAATATACTACAAATTTATCTCACGTCCGTTTGCCACTTGAGGCGCTGTACCCCGAAAGTGATTGACAACCCCTTTAACACATCGGGTTGCGAGGATTTGTTATCTGCGTGCAGGGGCTGTTTACGTTTTGTTGCTTGGTTCTCCTACTGGTTCGATAACCTTGGTTTCATATCTGAGGGAAATACCTACCGCCGTTGTGTTGCATCATCCCTTCTTCTTTCGGGAAATACCGTCATAGCTTCAAGCGACATCACCTGACGTAGTTTTTCCAGGTCCAGATTTCCAGCTGCCAGAATTCTCCCTCTTTGTGTATACCTTGCATATTATGAGAGAAAAGACATTAGAATTACTCCAAAAAGCATTATTATGGATAAAAACATCATAAATAACAGTAGGAAAACATGATGCAAAATGGACATATCAACTCCCCCAAGCTTAGACCTCGCTTGTCCTCAAGTGAAAACCAAAATTGAAAAACATGTCCACATGCTTAGAGAGTGAGGTGTCGACAAAAACAAAATACGTACATAGAAGCATCATGTTCATTATTATAACAACAACAAATTTAAACATAAGACTCTTATCATAGAACTTTTATCATAGACTTCTCATGAACAAGTGACAATTCATCACACTATTGAAGTATAAAGCAAAAACTCTATTAAAAACCAACAAACTATGTTCTAAGTCAACTTTGCAACTACAATTCATCATCTTTTCAGGAAGGGTCACGTATCGGAGCCATTAGGCAAGTCCACATACTCAACCATCATATAGTCTTCTATGATTGCTAACACTCACCACGTACACATGAGCAAAATGTTTCAACCGGACACATAGAAAGATTGGAGCTTATAGTTTCGCCTCCCAACGTATTCACCTCAAGGGTAATGTCAACAATAATAACTCATGCTATCTATATGCAATTGGACATATGTGCCTAGATCTTTCCTCACCACATGATGCTTGGCAAAGGAGAAAAATAAAGAGGAATAGAAGGAAAACTTTGACTCTTTGCATAAAAGTAAATACATAAAAGTAAAAGATAGGCCCTTCGCAGAGGGAAGCAAAGGTTTTCATGCGCTTATTTGTTTGTATGCTCAACCCCTTAGTGCAAAAGAACGTCACATTGTATTGCCCCTTGTGATAGCAACCTTTATTATGCAGTCTGTCGCTTTTATTCTTCACCATCAAAAGTTCGTACAACGCTCAATTTTCTCTTACACTAAATGATCTCACACATTTAGAAGCAATTTTTATTGCCTTGTTGCACCGATGACAACTTACTTGGGGGATCTTGCTCAATCCCTAGGTAGGTATGGTGGACACTTGAAAATAAGATTTGGGTTCAAGGGTTTTTGGATGCATAAGTAGTATCTCTACTTAGTGCGGAATTTTTGGCTAGCAAAGACAGGGGCAAGCACCATATGTTAAAGGATCCATGACAATATGACTTCTATGTGAATATAAACAAACATAAACCATTAAGTTGTCTTCCTTGTCCAACGTCAACAATTTTGGCATATAATATTTTGATGAGGGCTCACAATCACAAAAGATTTCTAGGATAGTATATTTATATGTGAATCTTCTCTTGCCTTATTAGTTCTTTCATGAGTTGCATCATTGACTAATGCTATGTTTGTCAATCTCCAATAAAAGTTTCTACTTATACTTTTCCTATGTGATGTCATCACCTACCATAAGATTAGTATATGATCTTCTTGATTTATTTCCTTTCTTTTATTTATTTCTTTTCTCTTTTTCTTCCTTATTTCTTTTCTTTTATTTGCAACATGAAAGTAAAGAAAGCAAAAACTCAAACTAAACTTTATTATATATCTTGCACACGATTACAAGGATAGATCACTAAGCAAACTCTCAAAGAAGAAAGGATCGAACTAAACTTTTATTCATCTACAGCAAAAGATCGAACTAAAATAAGTAAAGGAAAAAAGATAGTGGGGTAATACGATACCGGGGCACCTCCCCCAAGCTTGGCGGAAGCCAAGGGAGTGCCCATACCCGATACTTAATTATCTTTTGGTGGTGAAGAAGATGATGGTGGTGATGAAGTAGTATTCTCCAATATAACCATGAGTAGGTCCTTCAAACCTTGAATCTCCCAAAGGGCTTGATGAAGTAACTCATTGTTTTTCTTCACCTCAGCCATTATGTGTTTATTCTCCGGGCCCTACGGTTTAGTCCTGCACTGTTTTCTCTTGGCCGAGATATGTCCCAGTTGGACGGTATGTGCCTACGAGGAGTGTTCTCGAACCCATAATTGTGAATCAAATTGCAAAAATTGTTACGATGTAACATGTGTAAGGGCCTCCTCGGTGGGAGTTCTTCTTGCACTTCCAGGCTCGCTTGATTGTTCGATGATCCCATGGCTTGATGAGGATTAGGGTGAGTAGAGATGCCAGCTAATGTGTGATACGTCTCCAACGTATCTATATTTTTTATTGTTCCATGATGTTTTATTATCAATCTTGGATGTTTTATAATCATTTTATATCATTATTTGGTACTAACCTATTGACATAGTACCAAGTGCCAGTTGTTGTTTTTTTCCTTGTTTTTTACATCGCAGGAAATCAATATCAAACGGAGTCCAAATGCCACGAAACTTCACGATGATTTTTTATGGGCCAGAAGGAAGGCAATGGGCCCTCGTTGCACATGGGGGGTGCCCCGAGGGGGGCACAACCCACCAGGGCGCGCCAGGAGGCCCAGGCGCTCCCTGGTGGGTTGTGCCCACCTCGGGTGCCCCGGGACCGCCTCTTTGCTCTATAAATACCCAAAAATACCAGAACCTTAGGGGAGTCGACGAAATATTCATCCAGCCGCCGCATAGTCCAGAACCACCAGATCCAATCAAGACACCATCACAGAGGGGTTCACCACTTCCGTTGGTGCCTCTCCGATGATGCGTGAGTAGTTGTTTGTAGACCTTCGGGTCCGTAGTTAGTAGCTAGATGGCTTTCTCTCTCTCGCTGAATTCTCAATACAATGGTCTCTTGGAGATCCATATGATGTAACTCTTTTTGCGGTGTGTTTGTTGGGATCTGATGAACTTCCAGTTTATGATCAGTCATATCTTTTTATATCCATGAAAGTTATTTGAGTTTCTTTGATCTCTTATATGCATGATCTCTTATAGCCTCGTATTTCTTCTCCGATATTTGGTTTTTGTTTGGCCAACTTGATCTATTTATCGTGCAATGGGAAGAGGTGCCCGTTAGTGGGTTCGATCCTACGGTGCTCGATCCCAGTGACAGAAAGAGAACCGACACGTATGTATCGTTGCTACTAAGGATAAAAAGGCGAGATCTGTATCAACCGCCATATAGATAAATGGATCTTGTCTACATCATGTCATCATTCTTATTGCATTACTCCGTTTTTCCATGAACTTAATACACTAGATGCACGCAGGAGTCGGTCTACTAATCATTAACCATATAGTGGCACTTCTCCCAATTCAAGACAAGATTTGTTTGTTCACATCTCTGCAAAACTCGATCAAGATTGCTTAAACAATCATCAAAAGACTTCCCATAAACAGAGAAGTTGTCCATGAAAACCTCAACAATCTTTTCACAAAAGTCAGAGAATATAGCAGTCATACATCTTTGAAAGGTAGCAAGTGCATTGCATAAACCAAAAGGCATAGGCCTATAAGCATAAGTTCCAAAGGGACAAGCAGAAGTGGACTTTTCTTGATCAGGTTGAGAAACAGGTATTTGTGAAAAACCAGAATATCCATCAAGGAAGCAAAAATGTGTGTGCTTAGATAATCTTTCAAGCATTTGATCAATAAAAGGCAGAGGGTAATGATCTTTTCTAGTTGCTTTGTTTAATTTTCTAAAATCAATTACCATTCTATAGCCTGTAGCAATTCTTTGTGGAATAAGTTCATTCTTATCATTAGGAACAACAATTATACCTCCTTTCTTAGGGATACAATGAACAGGACTTACCCATCTACTATCAACTATAGGATAGATTATACCTGCTTCCAGAAGTTTTAGTATTTCTGTTCTTACCACTTCCTTCATTTTTGGATTTAACCGGCGTTGGTGATCAACAACGGGTTTAGCATCAGGTTCCATATTAATTTTGTGCAGACATAGAGTGGGACTAATGCCCTTTAGATCATCAAGAGTATATCCAATAACATCTCGGTGCTTCCTTAGAATTTTCAATAATCTTTCTTCTTCATGTTCTGAAAGGTTAGCGCTAATAATAACAGGATATATCTTCTTTTCATCAAGATAAGCATATTTCAAAGTGTCTGGCAATTATTTTAATTCAAACACAGGATCACCTTTAGGTGGAGGAGGACCTCCTAGAGTTTAAAAAGGAAAATTGTGTTTAAGCAGAGAACATTGTTCAAAGAAAATCTTATCTATTTCATTTCTTTCATGCATATGTAAATCATTTTCATGGTCTAGCAAATATTGTTCTAAAGGATCAGTAGGTGGTACAGCAATAGAAGCAATACCAATTAATTCATCCTTACTAGGCAATTCTTTTTCATGAAGCTTTCTACTAAACTTGGAAAAACTAAACTCATGAGCCTCATCACCAAAACTAACACCGACAGTTTGTTTCTCACAGTCTATCTTAGCATTAACGGTGTTCAAGAAAGGTCTACCAAAGATAATGGGACAAAAGTCATCTTGTGGGAAACCAAGAGCAAGAAAATCAGTAGGGTATTTTACTTTCCCACACAAGACTTCAACATCTCTAACAATCCCAATTGGTGATATAGTGTCTCTATTAGCAAGTTTAATAGTAACATCTATGTCTTCTATCTCTGCGGATGCTATGTCATTCAAAATTTCTTGATATAAGGAATAGCACTCACACAAGCACCTATGTCACATAAACCATGATAACAGTGATCTCCTATTTTAACTGAGACAACGGGCATGCCAACAACAGGTCTAAGTTTATCCTTTTTATCAGGTTTGGCAATTCTAGCAGCTTCTTCACAGAAGTAAATAACATGCCCATCTACATTTTCTTCCAAGAGATCTTTAACCATAGCAATACTAGGTTCCACTTTAATTTGTTCATTAGGTTTAGGTGTTCTAATGTAACTCTTGTTAACCACAGTTGAAACTTTAGCATGTTCCTTTATCCTAACAGGGAAGGGTGGTTTCTCAATATAAGCAGAAGGAACAACTGGCTCAACATTCTAAATTATGGTTTCTTCTTTAATTGGTACCGATTCTTTGATTTCTTATTTAATAGGTGGGTGATACTTAAACCACTTCTCTTTAGGGAGATCAACATGAGTAGCAAATGATTCACAAAAGGAGGCTACTATCTCAGAGTCAAGTCCATATTTAGTGCTAAACTTTTGAAAATCATCGGTATTCATAAAAGATTTAACACAATCATACTTAAGTTTAATACTTGACTCTTTACCTTTGTCGAGTACCAAATCTTCAGAGTTGCGTTTAATCCTTTCCAAAAGATCCCACCGGAATTCAATAGTCTTCTTCATAAAAGAACCAGCACAAGAAGTATCAAGCATGGTTTGATCATTACGAGAAAGCCGAGCATAAAAGTTCTGGATAATAATTTCTTTTGAGAGTTCATGATTGGGGAATGAATATAACATTGACTTAAGCCCCCCCCAAGCTAGAGAGATACTTTCACCTTCACGAGGCCAAACATTATATATATAATCCCAATCACGATGAACTAGATGCATAGGATAAAATTTTTGGTGGAACTCCAATTTCAAACGATTCCAATTCCAAGATCCAATATCATCGCATAGCCTATACCATGCCAATGTTTTTCCTTTCAAAGATAAATAGAAAACCTTTTTCATAACTTCATCCCCTGGTAAACCGGCAAGCTTGAACAATCCACAAATTTGTTCTACATATATCAAGTGCATATCAGGAAGTTCGGTTCCATCTCCTGCATAAGGATTAGCTAGCAGTTGTTCTATCATACCTGAAGGAATTTCATATTCAATATTTTCAGTAAGTGCAGTAGGTTGTGTGGTAGCTAATTGTGGTTCCGGTCGAGGTGAAGATACCCCGAATAAACCCCTCAAAGGATTGTTTTCCATAGTAACAAGTGACAATAAATTTCAGCACACTATATAAATGTTTCCTTACGAAATTCCACTTACCAAAGGCGCTTCACTCCTCGACAACGGGCCAGAAAATAGCCTTGACGACCCACAAGTATATGGGATAAATTGTAGCTCTTTTTGATAAGTAAGAGTGTCGAACACAGCGAGGAGCAGAAGGAAATAACAAGTAGTTTTCAGCAAGGTAATGTCTGCAAGTGCTGAAATTGTAAGTAACACGGTAGTTTGATAGCAAGACAATTTGTAACAGCAAGTAACGATAATAGTAACAAAAGTGCAGAAGGGTAGCCCAATCCTCTTAAGGCAAAGGACAGGCCAAAACGGTCTCTTATAATAAGCAAAGCTTTCTTGAGGATACACGGGAATTTCATCTAGTCACTTTCACCATGTTGGTTTGATTTGTGTTCGGTACTTTGATAATTTGATATGTGGGTGGACCGGTGCTTAGGTGCTGTTCTTACTTGAACAAACTTCCTACTTATGATTAACCCTCCCGCAAACAACCGCAACTACGAGAAAAGTATTAAGAATAAATTCTAACCATAGCATTAAACTTTTGGATCCAATCGGTCCCTTACGGAATAGCGCATAAACTGGGGTTTAAGCTTCTGTCACTCTCGCAACCCATCATCTAATTGCTACTCCACAATGCATTCCCTTAGGCCCAAATATGGTAAAGTGTCATGTAGTCGACGTTCACATGACACCACTAAGGGAATCACAACATACATACTATCAAAATATCGAACACATATCAAGTTCACATGATCACTTGCAACATGATTTCTCCCGTGACCTCAAGAACAAAAGTAACTACTCACAAATGATAATCGTGCTCAAGATCAGAGGGGTATTAAATAGCATATTGGATCTGAACATATAATCTTCCACCAAATAAACCATATAGTGATCAACTACAAGATGTAATCAACACTACTAGTCACCCACAAGCACCAATCTATAGTTCCAGTAACAAGATTGAACACAAGAGATGAACTAGGGTTTGTGATGAGATGGTGTTGTTGAAGACGATAATGAAGATTGCCCTCCCCAAAACGGGAGAGTTGTTGGTGATGATGAGTACGATGATTTCCCCCTCCGGGAGGGAAGTTCCCCCGGCGGAATCGCTCCGCCGGAGGGCAAAAGTGCTCATGCCCAATTTCCGCCTCGAGACGGCGGCACTCCGTCCCGAAAGTCCTCTCTTTATTTTTTTTCTAGGTCAAAATGACTTATATACCAGAAGATGGGCACCAGAGGTGGGCCTGGGTGAGCACAACCCACCAGGGTGTGCCCAGGTGGGTTGTGCCCACCTGGTGGGCCCCCTCTGGTAGTTATTTGCTCCAATATTCATCATATATTTGATAAAAAATCTCCATGAAGTTTCATCTTGTTTGGAGTTGTGCAGAATAGGTGTCCTAACGTAGCTTTTCCAGGTCCAGATTTCCAGCTGCCGAAATTCTCCCTCTTTGTGTATATCTTGCATATTATGAGAGAAAAGGCATTAGAATAACTCCAAAAAGCATAATTATGGATAAAAACATCATAAATAACAGTAGGAAAACATGATGCAAAATGGATGTATCAGTACCCGCAAGTTGATGTGAAAGTCGGGCGGGCCCGTAGAGCACCCACGAGTTTTCTACGTGGCACGGCCGGGCATTTTGGGCCCTTGTCGTAAGTCCATGTGACGGGGCGACGGGGTCACATTATCGTGAGTTTCTGCTCGTCTCCGCGAGCCCCCAATGCACTAACAGGTTTGGGTATTTGTTCTGAGTTGGCAGCGCCATCCACTTCACGGGTGGTGCTGGTATCCCCTTGCGCACAACGACCCGGAGCGCAACGGGCGATGGGCCCAAGACCCCGGAGCGCTTAGGATGTAGACCGACGGGGACCTCTCTGCTGAGCCTAGGTAGGGCTGCGACGTGTTGACCTTCCGAGGTCGGGCATGACCCAGGAAAGTGTGTCCGGCTAGAGTGATCGAGCGTGTTGGGTCATGTGGTGCACCCCTGCAGGGAAATTGTCTATTTGAATACCGTGTCCACACGGTAATGGAAGTTCAGACTTGTATCCTGATCTATTACAACTAGAACTGGTTACTTGAGACATATGATCGATATGTTGGCTCCGGGATTGCTTTCTCGCAGGGTGTCGAGGAACGATCTCTGGGCGTTAACTACAACATGTTTGTTAATTATAAACTGGTATTCTTTACTCTTCTACATGCTGCAAGATGCTTGGAGCTGCTTGAACATGCTAGTCTTCGATAGGCTAGGCCTTCCCCTCTATTCCGGCATTCTGCAGTTCAGTCCACAGATACAACCCTTCCATTTGATACCAATGCATACTTAGTATAGATCTGATGCTTGCGAGTACTTTGGATGAGTACTCACGGTTGATTTGCTATCCCTTTCCCCCCTTCTTTCTTCTTTCTGGTTGATGCAACCAGTTGGTGGATCCCTGGAGCCAGATGCCACCACCGACGGATACTAATACATGGAGGCTGCCGAAGATCAGGAATAGTTAGGAGGTCCCAGGCAGGAGTCCTTGCCTCTTCGATCGTTGATGTTTATGCTTGCCTTCTTAATGCAGTCTTGTCTAACCTTATGTCTGTACTCAGATATTGTTGCTTCCGCTGACGTTTGTGCTTCGAGCTTATGTATTTGAGCCCTCGAGGCCCCTGGCTTGTAATATAAAGCTTGTATTATTTTAATTTGTGTCTAGAGTTGTGTTGTGATATCTTCCCATGAGTCCCTGATCTTGATCGTACACATTTGCGTGTATGATTAGTGTACGGTCGAATCGGGGGCGTCACACTCTTCTAGCCCAACTCTTTTGCTTCGGGGGCTTCTTCTGGTCCATAAAAAATCACCGTAAATGTTTAGGTCATTTGGACTCCGTTTGATATTCGTTTTCTGTAAAACTCAAAAACAAGGAAAAAACAGAAACTGGCACTGGGCTCTAGGTTAATAGGTTAGTCCCAAACATCATATAAATGTCAGGACCCCGATCCTAAGCCACATTGATCTAGCATGTAACACATCATATCACTTTGCGGCCTCAGGCACGGTATTCCCACGGGTGCCACCTTACCTGGCCCGGGACCGTTTGCGCCTTTTGGCTCACGTATATGATAGTGTCGCTAGCATCCATATGACAGAGAACCCGGGCCGACATGACTAGTCGTGAACCCAAAGTGGCGCTAACTTACGGGGACAGGCATACAGGACTCCGGGAACCCGGGCTGTAGCAGGCTAGAAGGACTCCGGAAGTCACCGCGTGACATTTCCC
Source organism: Triticum aestivum (assembly GCF_018294505.1). NCBI lineage: Eukaryota > Viridiplantae > Streptophyta > Magnoliopsida > Poales > Poaceae > Triticum > Triticum aestivum. Next base: position 354,007,980 of record NC_057796.1, on the reverse strand, counting down.
CTAAGGGACAGACACAGGAACGAAGTGGATCACATGCCGGCCAGTCTAAGTGTTCCGGAGCAGTAGTAACTGGGCTAGCAGGACTCCGGTAAACCGGGCTGTAGCAGACTACCATGGCTCAGTGGAAGCACTAGACTACATTTCCCCATAAGAGAGGCTACCAAGGATAAACAACTAGGTTCTCGGATCCCACACATACCAAGCATTTCAAATCATACACACAATATGCTCGATGTGTGCAAATACAACATGGCATCACAACAAAACTCTAAAACTCAAAGTATTTATTCATTAGGCTCCGAGGAGCCAGATATTACAAACATGCGTCTGATGACCCAGCATTCAAGTCATGCAAGCAACAAGCACATGCAGAAGCTTAACTTGTCTGAGTATAGACAACTACAAATGAAAAAGGCCGGGAAGCCTGACTATCTACAAGACCCTACCGAGGGCACAAGATCGTAGCTGAGGTAACAAGATAAACATCGAAGTCCACGCGGAACTACTAGCGAGACTGAAGTCTCTCTGCAAAAACATAAAATAGGCAAACGTGAGTACAAATGTACCCAGCAAGACTTACATCAGAGCTATCTACATATGCATCAGTATCAAAAGGGGTGGTGGAGCTTAACTGCAGCAAGCCAGCTTTGACTCGGTGGCTATCCTAAACTATGACTGCAAGTAACTGTTTTGAGGTGGCGCACACGAGTCCACATATTCACCATGTCAATACACCACTATGGATCCACTCCCGTCTACCTACGAGAACGCCATCCATAGCACTCATGCTTATCTTGCGCATTTTAGAGTATCCACTTCAAGTTATCTATGAATTGTACATGCAACCCAGAAGTCCTTTTCCGCGGACAAGGCTATTCGAATAGATGATGTTACCCCTGCAGGGGTGTACTTCTTCACACACGCTCTCGCCACTTACCACCATGTACACGTCGTGTATCTCGGCAACCTTCAAGCGGAAGTCTGGCGAGGGAGTCGGCCACGACCTGACTAACCACACAAGTCTCTAGTCCAGGTTTATCGCCTATTCGGGTTCCATCCGCAAGGAGATCCGGCCGGGGTGTCGCTCACGACCCCAGACGATGTGTGCAGGGTTCCCAAGCCCACCTCGACGGATGGATCTACGCTTGGTACACCGTGCCACGGTGCCTAGTCTGTCCCAAGCCCACCTGTACCGGGTGCCACTTGGTAGACTACTAACACTACCTACAAACACCAGAAACTAGTTGCAACTCCTGGACAGAGATCAGGTTGATTAATAAGTCGAGAGGGGCACTTAAGCATTCCAATGCGTGGTAGTAACTGTTCATGGATCACAAACACAGAACTCAGTTCCTGAGGACGGCTGCAATGAGACAACCCACCATGTTCTCCTACATGGCCTCTCACCGCTACCTTTACCAAATCATGTTCACACGCTTAGCTCTCAACAGCAGGACATGTTCACCACATTCCAATTCATCCCCGATGAATCAGACCTGACTTAACTCTAAGCAATAGCAGGCATGACAAACAAGCACGAATGAGTAGGCACATCAGGGCTCAAACAACTCCTACTCATGCTAGTGGGTTTCATCTATTTACTGTGGCAATGACAGGTCATGCAGAATAAAGGGGATCAACTACCGCAGCATGTAACAGTTGAATCGCTGTTGTCCTAATGCAGTAAAAGAGAGCAGGAGCGAGAGAGTGTGATTATATCGGAATGAACAAGGGGGTTTTGATTGCCTGGCACTTCTGAAGATAGTATAGCTCTTCATCGGTGTCATTGAACTCATCGTCGGAACATACATCTACCGAGGGGGAACAACCACCGGCAAACAAGAGGGAACACAATCAATGCGATGCAACAATATGATGCATGAATGTGACATGGCAATATGATGTTCATTGAGCTAATGCAACTAGCAACGATTTAAATGGAGTTGGTTTGAACACTAGATTCAAATTCAAACTCCATATAAGGCATTTCAAATGCCATTAATTCAAATTGTCTTATACAGCAACTTTAAGTTGTTCAAACATGCATGACAATGCCGTAAACAGATTCCTCACATTTTTCTGATCATTTTTCATATATAAATTATTTCATTTGGAGTTACGGTTGATTTTATATGATTTTTAGAAGTTTATAACATTTTCTGAAATAAATAAATCATTTCTGATTTAATTAAATATCCAGAAAACATTATGACGTCAGCACTATGTCATCCCTGCGTCAGCAGGTCAACTGAGCTGTTCTGGGTCAAACCTGACCAGTGGGACCCACTGGCCAGTGTAACAGTGCTGGCTTGGGTCACTAACGGGTGGGGCCGGTCAAGGTCCACGTCAGCTCGGGCAAAGCTGACGCATGGGTTCACTGGTTTTGCTAATTAGCCTAATTATTTTGGTTAACCAGTAAACTAACAAACTGGAACCCACTGACAGTGACTAGTGTTAACTAATACGGTTAATTAGTCCCTAATCTAATGACGGCCACGTCGGCAGCCGCCGGGGTTAGTCGCCGGCGACACACAGACGCGGCGCAGCTCGCCAGAGTGGCGCTAGAGGCTGTGGCTTGCCGCGCTGAGGGCACCAGGGGGAGCCCTCGCTCGTCCCCATCCAGGGGTGCACGCAGCTGGGCGCAGGGAGGCCGGGGTCGACGCCGGCGACCACTTGGACGGCGGCCGGAGCACGGGGTTGGCCTGGAGGGGCCGCAGTGCACGGTAGGAGGTGCGGGTGGTGGATTTGGCTTGATGGGGAGCTTATGTGAACGTTAACGGTCTCAGACGCGGGTGACAGCAGTTGTGGTCGCGGTGGCGTCATGGCCGGCGACGGCGAGCTCGGGAGCTGACGGGAGCGGTAGCTACGGCACGTATACGACGAGGGAAACAGAGGGGAAAGGTAGCACGGCTCACGGTGGTTCGACGGGGAGGCTTAGCGGGCTCGGGGAGGACCGGTAGGTGGTGAATCGTCGATGAAGTCCGGAGAGCAGATGCGGCGGTGACGAGCTCGAGGGCGACGTTTCGGGGCGCCCGCGGTCGCGTGCTTCAGCAGAGAGGTCGAGGGAGACGCGGGGAACCTCCTGGATATGGTGGTTCAGCGAGGCGGCGGTGGTGGCTGCGAGAACTGCGGTGGCCTGCTCGTGGCGGCTTCGGCATCGGGGGGAGAAGCGCTGGGATGAGGGGAAAGTGAGCAGAGAGGGATGGCTCGATGCGGACGGCAGCGGCGAAGTCGCCCGCGTCGTCGACGTGTCTCAGGAGGCAGCGAGGCAGCTGCTGCGTGGCGCGCGGTGAGCATGCGTGCATCGAGCACACGCGCCCTGTCTACTGGCGCGGTGGAGAAGATGATTGGCAGGTGGGCTGCACAGTAGCGGGCCGGCTAAATGGGCTGCGGTAAGTTAGGTGGGTTTCTTTCCCTCTCTGTGTTTCGACTTTTGTTTCTGTTTTCTAGTTTTCTGCTGTAGTTTTGAGCTTAGGAAAAATACCAAGGAATTTCCTAAAATCCTGAAAATATTCATGGACACTTTCTGAATTATTTCAATGGCCCAAAAATAGTTCCAACATTATTTGAACATTTAAATTATTTATAGTATTTAAATGCCCCAAAGTCAAATACAATAAGATTTAATCAAAAATCCAGAATGGCCTAGAAATATGTGCATCATTTTTGGAGAGGTTTTGGACCAATTTAAAAATGATGAACTTTTCCAAAGGCATTTTGGGTTCATTGCAAATATTTTGAGGTTGAGCCTATTTGATTTGATCTGGTGCTAGGGTTTGAACAATCCCCATTTCAACTTTCAAATAAATTTAGACATGATGCATGGATGCTTGTGCAACTAGTTACAATCAATTCTAGGGATGTGACAATAAAATAGCATATAAATGCATATAAAACATCCAAGATAGATAATATAATAGCATGGAACAATAAAAAATTATAGATGCGTTGGACACGTATCATAGAGCACCCGACATAGCAGTTCATGCAGTCCCGTCTAAGTCGTGTACACGTACGTACAACCATTGGGCAAAAAATACGGCCACATACATACATACGGGCGGGGTCTCGAGCGCGTACTCGCGCATATATATGGACGGCCAGGGCTTGTGTACATGGAGAGGCAACGGACGGCAGCAACGGCGTCCTGTTCATCGGGTAGTGCACCGGCTGGGTTGGAACAGAGAAACAACATCCAGTTCATCGGGAGGCAACCGACTGGGTCGAAATGCGTCATGTTCAGCGGGAGCTAGCCAGCTTGGACGAAACAGCCGAAACGGGGTCTGGCGTATCACAGAACAGGGGAAACGGCCTTCTGTTCGACTGGCCACGGTCGAAACGGGATCCTGTTCATTGGGAGGGGTCTATTGTACCGCAAAACAGAGGAAACGGACTTGTGTTCGAGTGCCTACGGTCGAAACGGGGTCCTGTTGATCGGGAGGGTTGCGGCGTACCGCAAAATGGAGGAAACAGACTTGTGTTGCAGCGCCTACAGTCGACACGGGGTCCTGTTCATCCACCGCCTACTGCCTTGCTCCAGCCTCCACGGGGTACTGTTCATCCAGCCTCCACCGGCTGCTGTTCATAGAGCCTCCACAGGGTCCTATTCATCCACCCCCAACCGGCTGGGGTGCGGCAGCCTCCTCGGGGTCCTGTTTATCTAGCGGCAACGGCCTACTACCACGGGGTCCTGTTCATCCAACCCCCATCGGGAACTGTTCATCCACGGCCAACCAACCGGCTCGACTCACCACGTCTCGACTTGTTCTACGTACCGCGTGCACGGTAGCTACGGTCACTGTTCATCGAGAGGCAACCTGAAAGTGCGTTATATCGACTAGAGGGGGGTGAATAGGCGATTTTTATAAATTCTTCACTGAGGAATTTGTGGGTGAGGAAATTCCTTAGCGAAGAACTACTTGCAGCGGAATAAGTACTCAAAAGTATGCATAGCAGAACACAAGCATAGTCATCATGATGAAATGAAAACAAGTACAGAGTACAGAAAGCGTAAACACAGGATAACACAGGATGAAGACAAACAGACTGAGGAAATTGAGAAAGTCTTCAGTCAAAGTCTTCAAACACAGATATGAACAAGCATACAACACAGTAATGAGGAAATGGAAGAGTCGAGGAAATAGAACCAGTAAGCTTGGTGAAGACAATGATTTGGTAGACCAGTTCCAACTGCTGTCTCAGTTGTACGTCTGGTTGGAGCGGCTAGGTATTTAAACCTGAGGACACACAGTCCCGGACACACAGTCCTCACCGTATTCTCCTTGAGCTAAGGTCACACAGACCTCGCCCAATCACTCGTGGTAAGTCTTCAGGTGACTTCCAAACCTTCACAAACTCGGTCACTCGGCGATCCACAATTTCCTCTTGGATGCTCTAGACCATGACGCCTAACCGTCTGGAAGAAGCACAATCGTCAAAGGTAACAAGCGTCGGATCCACGCAGGATCAATCTCTTCAGTGATGCTCAATCACTTTGGGTTTGTAGGTGTTTGGGTTTGGGGTTTTCCTCACTTGATAATTTTCGCTCAAAGTCCTCGGAGGATGGGATGCTCTCAAATCACAAGTGTTAGTTTCTCTTGGAGCAGCCAACCAGCTATTGGTTGTAGGGGGCGGCTATTTATAGCCTAGGGAGCAGCCCGACATGATAAGACATAAATGTCCTTCAATGATATGACCGTTAGGTGGATAAGATATTTTGGGACAGCTGGCGCATAGCACAACAACGGTCGGAAATTTGAGGCTCAGATTCCTCAGGGCTATCATGTTCCTCACTGTGTAGGCAATCCGCACTGGCGAATTCCTAACTCCTCAGTCAGAACAAATTCCTCAGAGACCGGAAGAACTTCGTCTTTGTCACTGAAGAATATGACTGAACTGTATGAGATTTCCAATGGCTTTACTCGAAGGGATTGGTAGGTGTAGGATTTTGAGTTGAGCATCACATGGAAATTTTTCCTTAGTATTTCCTCGACCCCCTTTAACAGTACGGTGTTTCCTATGACTCAAGAACGAGAAAATGAAACTACGAAAACAAAAGTCTTCATGCTTCATGTTCCTCAAATGAATACCAAGTCTTCAAGGTCACACCAATTTCTTCACTTTCAAAGTCTTCAGAAAGTCTTCAGAAATCCAAAGTCTTCAGTCGAAGAACTTCATTTTTAGGGGTCGACTTTCTCTATAAATATCAAACTCCTCATAGACTTATAGACCTCTGTACACTCATAAACACATTAGTCCCTTAACCTATAAGTCTTGAATACACCAAAATCACTAAGGGGCACTAGATGCACTTACAATCTCCCCCTTTTTGGTGATTGATGACAATATAGGTTAAGTTTTCAACGGAGATAAACATATGAAGTGTAAATACAGATATTGAGGAATTTGATTGCAAGATATAGAAGAACCCCCCTGAAGATGTGCATAGTGAGGAATTTGCTTTTGAAGCAATGCACACTTGAAGAGTTGAATCATGGAGATCTCCCCCTATATCTTGTAATTCATACACGCATTTGACATATAATATGAAGAATTTGAAATGCATGATGAAATATGGTGACTGATGTAATTCAGCATGCGTGCAATAACATTAACAAGGAATAAGCATGCAGAAGAACACAAGAAAAGTATCAGGTCACCATAGAGTTTAAGTTTACAACTCGATCCCACAAAGTCATCAGAAGAACGAGAGTTGTAACTTTAGAAAAAAACGCCCATTATAAGATAGACCCGCTTGAAGACTAACTCAAATTTTCTCCCCCTTTGTCATCGAATGACCAAAAGGGTTGAAAATGAGGACTAACGCCCCTGAAGAATATCAAGGTGATGAAGGAGCGTCAGCGTTGTTGGGGTCGTTTGTTGTAGTAGGGCCTGCCGCAGTGTCGTCCAAGTCTTCATGTTCATCAGTGTCACGTGATGAAGAATAGGAGCTGGCCACCAAGGAAGGAACCTTGACCTTCTTGTACTTCTTCAGAGGAGGTGCAGCCCAGTCAAGATCTTCGTTGAGACCCATTTTCTTCAGATCTTCTTCACTATAGACTTGAGGCAGAACAGCCCAGGTGCGGTTGAGGGTTTCATGAAGGTAGTAGTGGTTTTTCTTCACTGCATTATGGGTAGTAGTCATGTTGTGAAGAATTGAACCAAACTAACGCTTGACCCATTTATGATTGCGATCAACCTTCTGATAAAGACTGAGGAGAAGCTCACGGTCAGTCATCACCCTGGGTGCTGTGCCTTGAGGATTTTGCTTGGGTGCGTTGGCGGTAGAGTCATGGGTGGCAGAGTCATTATTGGTGGATTAGGATGCAGCCTTGCGAAATTGTCCATCCAATGGATGAATGCCTTCATTAATTACAGCAGTAGCCTTGGCCTTTTCATCAGCTGAGGAAAATGTCCGTTTGAGGACTTCTCAGAGGCAAGTAGCTGCAATGGTTCAGTGTATCAGCTTTGTAGTTGAGTGAAGACCTTGTCCTGATGAATCTCATAATCCAAGGTGCATAAGGCTTCAGCTCAAATGGTGACATTACGACATTGGCCAGAGTCCTCATGAAGAAATCATGGAAGTTGACGGGAACACCATGAATGATATTGAAAAGCAGATTCTTCATGATGCCAACGACTTCTTCTTCATTCGAGTCATGGCCCTTGATTGGACTCAATGTCTTCGTCAGAATGCGATGGACAGTCCGAGGCACATACAGCAATTCCTTCACAAGGAATTTTGTTCTTGGGGCCTGACCTGGCTTCAAAGGCTTCATCAGCACTTGCATGTAGTGATCGGTAAGCTCAGGTTCATTGTAGACACAACAAGCACCTTCAAGGGGCGGACTGAGAGGCAAAGCACGAAGCAATTCAGTAGCTGGTGCTTTGTAGTGAGTGTTTTCAGACATCTAGTCCAGCACCCATGAATTCACATCTTCAGAGTTTCCGGTGATGTGCAGCGTCGCATAAAATTGAAGAATAAGTTCTTCATTCCAATCACAGATGTCAATGCAGAAATTTAACAATCCAGCATCGTGAAGAACACTAAGGACTGGCTCGAAGCACGGCAGAGATTCCATATCCACATGAGGAATGTGCTCATGATCGAAGACTTTGTCTTTGTTGAGCAGCACCGAGGAATAAAAATTTGCCTGGCTGGCAGTCCAGAAACGCCTCTTCCTTATGCGAGCAGAGTCATAAGGGTTGTAATCAGTGAAGAATACATGCTCGCCAAAGAAAGCATCAGCCTTGAATGTTTGCTTCCTTGAGAATGGATCCTTTGGCTTGGGCAGAGGAATGTCAGTCAGTTGCATGATGACCTCAGGAATCGCAATCTCAGGTTCTTCAGGCTGAGGAATTTCTGGTTCCTCTTCAGTGGCAGCCTGGTTCTTCAAATCTTCATTCTCATTTTCTTCAGCACTAGCGGCTGGAATGTCTTCATGAGCTTCATCAGATCCCATTTGAACTGTAGTGGCCGGGGACTGAGGAATTTGCTGCAATGGAGTGAAGAGTGGAGAATTGGGGTGCTGACTTTCACAAAAGTCATCATTCATCACTGGTGTGGTACAACCAATGTCCACATCTTCATATTCAATTTCTTCAATGCCAGCCTCTTCAGCTGTGAACTGAGGCATAGGCGAGGAAACAACTGGTGTTGAACGGATTTGATCCGCTTCAATTTCTTCATCCATCTGCTTTGACGAAGCAGCAGAAGGATTTTCTTCATCAGATCCGCTAGGGATCTCATATTCTTCATCAAAAGGGATGATTTCCTTTGATGGCATGGAGGAAACTGGAACAGCATCAATTGGATTAGCAAATGAACTTGTCAATTTCTTCATCTTCTTTGGTGCTGAAGAATCTGAAGGAGTTGATGCTTTCCTTTTCTTCACTGCTGCACGCTCTGCAGCCTTGGTCTTCTTCACATCTGATGCAGATGGAAGGATTGGAGTTGGAGTAGGTGCAGAAGGAGCAGAGGAATGTGGTTGATTTTCTTCTAGCACAACTGATGCAGTTGCCCTGACCTTTTCATTTTCTTCAGGCGTACCACTAGTGGGTGCCCTGGCAATTTCTTCAGCGGCTGGAATGCAGTCATCAGCCCTGGAACTCACATTTTCTTCAGCAGCCTGATTGTCATCAGCGGTGCTGGCATGTTCTTCAGTTGGCTGAGCAGATGCTTCAGCCTGAGGAATTTTCTGTTGAGTTGGAGCTGCAACATTGGTGGTGAACTTCTCAATCAGTTTAACAAACCTGACCTTGGCTCCTTGCCAATCAGCATAGTAAGCATTGAAATCATCGCTGAGGACTTTGATTTCAGACTGAATCTTTACAAGTTCATCAGTTGTCATAGTGACAACGTTGTTCTTCAGAAATTTCTCCTTCTTATATTGCGCTTTATTGATCTGCCTGGCCTTCTCATATTTCCATTTTTCTTCTTGGATGAAATGGGTCAGCATGTGACTTTGGCCAGGTGTCAACTTGAAATCAGGCATAGGAGTGTTTGGGTCCTTGTGCCAGAGATCAACATAGTCGAGGATTAACTTCGGATCCAAAAGCAGTGGCACATTTGTGCCCTGGGCTCTAGCGGCCCTGACTTGCCTATCTCTGATGATCTCAGCAAGTTCTTCATCATCAGCTTCGTCTTCTTCAGACGGCACTTGGAAGGCGACCTGCTTCTTATGAGGACTTGGGCGAGAGCCTCGTCCAGCAGTGGTCTTTGTCTTCAGCAGAGAGGGTCCTGTTGAAGAATTTGGTGCAGCTGAGGACTTTGAAGGAGCAGGAGCGGCTTGAGGAATTGGCCGTGAGGGCTTAGCTGAGGAAATTCGTCGTGAGGGCATTGAAGAAGAGGCACTAGGCTTGTGCGCAGGCTTCTTTGCCATGGATTTCTTCGGCCTTACAGAGGCCTCAGTAGCAGCAGCAGTGGAATCTTCGTTGAATTTCTTCACTACATCTTTTGCCTGTTTGGCCAACTTGGCCTGGCGCTTGGCCCATTCTTCAGGAAAATCCTCACTGCGCTTGATGCTAGTGGGATCTGCCTCTTAGCCAAGTGCCAATGGTGGTCTTGAGCATGGAGGAGTAACAACGAATTTCTTCATGTATTTTGGAGTCACATACCTGTACTCCCTCCACTCTTTTGCCCATCTCCTTTCTATCCTCTGAATGCGCACCTTGCGCTGATTCTTATCTTCCTCAGGGGGTGTGCAGTACCCAGCATAAATGTCCTCATGGATTTCAAAGGCAATATTGACCTCGGGCCTCTTTCCTCCTTTCTGTGGCTTCTTTCCATCAGCCATTTTCTACAGTTGAGGAATTTGAACAATTGAACTCTCTGAAGAAGTATGCAACTTTTCTTCGAGGAACGCTGCAAATGAGTTAAGTTGATGAGAACCTAGTGATTCAGCAGCGGACATGAGTACCTGTGAACAGAGTATAGTTGCGAGGAATTTGGAGAGGTCATATCCGTTCTCAGAAGGTTTTTCAAAAAGAACAAGTTTGAGGAATTTGACCAGACGAGTCTTGAAGAATTTCACTAAGCTTTCTTTGTCTTAGGTTCCAGAGTTGTATAGATCGAGGATCCACACAATTGAGGAATCTTGAAGAAAAATGATGCTGAGAGAAACGAATCAAGAACAGATGACAAGTGAGGTGTTCAGTGTGTGAAAAATTTGAGGAATAAACACCTTTGAAGATTTTGTAGAAGTCATTTGAATCAAAGAGGGCAGTAAAAGTAACTTTTAATTACCCTGAACGAAGAACACGACGAACTGGGATGTGGAGAGGTGAAGCTCGTCTGTGCAGTTCTTCCATGCCCTAACTTGGCGGAGGAAGACAGCTACGGCGGGGCGGAGAGAAGATTTCCACGGCCGGCGCGAGTACAGCGGCGACGAGGTCGAGGCAGTGAAGCTCTTCCTCACCGGCGATGATGATGTAGCGGCGGCCCTAGGGTTTGAGAAGCTCGAGCTAGAGAGAGGTTGAGCGGAGTAAAAGAAGTGAGGAAGGGGAGAGGGGGTATTTATAGCCAGGGTGAAAAACTGTTCGCCCGAAGAAATTGGACGAACGTGCCCCTGACCCTTCTCATTCGCTTGACATGTGTCACCCACGTACTGAGAAGTGGAGATCGTGTTAGATCGTGGGTGAATAGATAAGTATATCGTGGGAAGCGGGACGGTTTGAGCGGCAAAGCTGAAAATTTAGATAAGATAAGTTAAAAGTTCCGTTCGCAAATTCTTCAGCTGACAAGGACACAGTGAAGATTTTTAACGAGTTTCAAATAGAACGCACATGAAGAATTTGTGAATAGATTGGGTTGAGTATAGCATAGAGGGGGAAGGGTCCGATCACATTCACTTAGCAGGAAAAACCAACTTGAAGAATTAGCCATAAGCGAATGCTGTAGAACATAAACTTATATATATATATATATATATATATATATATATATATATATATATATATATATCGCCAATGAAGAAAAACTACGAAAACCGTGAAGATTTTGTAAAGTTGAAGAATATGAACAAATGAGGAATTTCAAAAACTGAGAAAAAACTCAAATTGAAGATTTTCAACTTTTGTGGTGGCGTGACCCACCGTATAAGAATGATGATTTCAGACACCGCGTACAATTGTCGTAGGGTTCTGAGAATCAAATTCTTCATTAATTTCTTCACACTTATAGTGTTATTCTTCATTGATTGAAGAAAAACATTTCTTCATGTGTTGCACACCTAAGTCATCAATTTTGCATAAGTGTTAGGATGAGTGTCCTCTTCAAAGAACATTCGATGATTCTAAGATATTTAGCTCACACCGCAACTTGCTAAATCTCTTCTCATCCAAGGGCTTTGTGAAGATATCGGCTAGCTGCTCTTCAGTCTTCACATGCTCAATAGAAATGTCGCCCTTCAACACATGATCGCGTAGAAAATGATGACGAATCTGAATGTGCTTTGTCTTCGAGTGTTGAACTGGGTTGTGAGCAATCTTGATGGCACTCTCATTGTCACAGAAGAGAGGTACATTCTTCACATTGACGCCGTAGTCCTTGAGAGTTTGTTTCATCCACAGCAATTGAGCACAGCAAGAACCAGCAGCAATGTACTCAGCTTCAGTAGTAGACAGTGATACGCAGTTCTGTTTCTTCGAGGACCAACAGACCAAAGGTCGTCTGAGGAAATGACATGTACCAGATGTTGACTTGCGGTCCACACGATCACCAGCATAGTCAGAGTCAGAATATCCAATGAGATCAAAAGCCAAGCCCTTGGGGTACCATAATCCTAGTGTTGGTGTGTGAGCTAGATATCGGAGAATATGTTTCACAGCCTTATGGTGTGATTCCTTCGGTGTAGCTTGAAATCGGGCACACATGCAAACACTAAGCATAATATCTGGCCTAGATGCACCTAAGTACAATAAAGAACCAATCATGGAGCGGTATACCTTTTGATCAAAGTCAATACCATTTTCATCAGTGCACAAATGGCCATTTGTGGACATAGGAATTTTGACGCCTTTGCAATCTTGCATGCCGAATTTCCTCAGTACATCCTTGAGGTATTTCTCCTGAGATATGAATATGCCATTGCGCTGTTGACGAATTTGAAGACCTAAGAAGAATTTCAACTCTCCCATCATAGACATTTGATATTCTTCACTCATCATATAGGCAAATTCATCACTATAACGTTGGTCAGTACAGCCAAAGATGATATCATAACATATATTTGGCATACAAACAATTCATCATCATATGATTTAGTGAAAAGAGTAGGGTCGAGTGAACCGGGTTTGAAGCCTTTCTTCATGAGGAATTCCTTCAAAGTATCATACCACGCCCGAGGGGCCTGCTTGAGGCCATAGAGGGCCTTATTGATTCTGAAGACTTTGTCAGGATGCTTAGGATCTTCAAAACCTAGGGGTTGAGCAACATATACTTCTTCCTCAAGCTTACCATTGAGGAATGCACTTTTCACATCCATTTGATATAAAGTGATATCATGATGGTTAGCATAAGCAAGTAATATGCGAATAGCTTCAAGTCTAGCAACAGGTGCAAAAGTTTCATCGAAATCAATTCCTTCAACCTGTGTGTAGCCTTGAGCTACTAGCCGTGCCTTATTCCTCACCACAAGGCCATTTTCATCTTGCTTGTTGCGGTAGATCCACTTTGTGCCAATGATTATTGTGTTTGCGAGGATCTGGACGATTGACCAGTTCCCAAACGTTGTTGAGCTCGAACTGATGTAATTCTTCTTGCATGGCCTGAATCCACTCAGGCTCCAGAAATGCTTCATCTACCTGAGTGGGCTCTGTGATAGAGACAAAAGCATAGTGCCCACAAAAGTTAGATAAATGTGAAGCTTTTGAGCGTGTGAGAGGACCTGGTGCTTCAATGTCATCGATGATCTTTTTCAACTTCCACTTCTTTTACAACACGAGGATGAGTAGGTTGTCGTCGAGGAATTTGATCAGCATTTTCTTCAGCACCATTTTCTTCAGCATTTTCTTCAGGTGCATTAGCTCGACGTTCTTCATGTTCTGGAATGAATTCTTCAGCAGATTCTTCGGTAGGAATGACATCCTCGGTAGCCTTGAACTTGATAGTTTCCTCAGGAGCTGGTTCATCTATCACAGAGGGTAGGTGCTCTCTTTGCGAGCCATTAGTTTCATCGAACCGCACATCTACAGTTTCAACAACCTTGTGAAGAACGGTGTTGAAGACTCAGTTCCATTGTCACTTCTGATGTGCTTGATCTTCACACCAAAGTTGGTTGAAGCCCTCGAGGAAAATCGTTTGAAGACTTCCTGCACTTCATGTTTGGAAGTAACGATGTGTACCCATGTGTAACGAGAGTAATCATCAACAATAACAAGCCCATAGAGAGATGCGTCATTTGTGACAGCTGAGTAATGGTTAGGACCAAAGAGGTCCATGTGAAGCAATTCGAATGGTCGAGTAGTGGTCATGATAGTCTTCGCTGGATGCTTAGCCTTGGTCATCTTTCCAGCTTCACAAGCTCCACACAAGTGATCCTTGAGGAATTTGACATTCTCAATGCCAATGACATGCTTCTTCTTTGCAAGCGTGTGCAAATTCCTCATGCCTGCATGACCAAGTCATCGATGCCATAGCCAACCTTCTGAAGCTTTTGCGAGTAGGCACACGGCCGGTTGCGGTCCTGTAGAGAAATTAACAATATACAAGTCTCCTCTCCTAAAGCCTTCGAAGACTTTGGAATTGTCAGCTTCCATAACCACAACACAACGATACTTGCCAAAGACAACTACCATATCAAGATCACAGAGCATTGAGATAGACATGAGGTTGTATCCTAAGGACTCGACAAGCATGACTTTGTCCGTGTATCGATCCTCTGTGATCGCAACCTTACCTAGACCCAATACCTGACTTTTGCCTTTGTTAGCGAAGATGATATGCTTCAGATGCGATGGTGATAAGGGAGCATCAATCAATAGATTCTTGTCACCAGTCATGTGATTTGTACATCCACTATCGAGGACCCACTCAGTGGCTTTGGGTTGATCATCCTGCAGATGAATTAGTGCAGCTTACGAACTTCATATACTTCATCAGTGAAGAATATGATATCACAATTCATCAGACCAATTTCATCAAGCAATGCAATAGTTAAAAACAGTATGAGGACGTGAGAAATGAAAGTTCATTTCTTCATGATTAGCCTACGTCCTTTCAGGCACTCTTCAGGTCTCCAGCAAATTCTTCAGACGTTAAAATACGTCTGGAGACCTGACCCTGCATAAAAGATTAGTTCTTTTTCTTCACCACCCACATCTGAAGGGGTGGCAAAGAGTTCATCATTCTGCGAGATCCATACGATGAAGATGGCATAGAAGCCAATCCATTTCGTTTCACATAAGAGGAGTTAGGGTAAGCATATGAATAAGCAGAGAAATTCTTCGATGACATGAACATAATGATTAGAAGAATAATGCTCATATTCATAGCCCTTGGCTCTTCCTTGTGAAACAGAGTTGTTAGCACGATGATGTTCATATGAGGACTTTGATCGTCTTGAGGAATATGATCCATGTGAGGAATTTGGTCCGTATGAGGACTTGGATCCATATGAAGAATTTGGTCCATATGAAGAATTTGATCTGGGGTTCCTAATCTTCACAGGTGGTGTCATGAGGACATTCACCTGAAGACTTTCAAGGCACCTTTTGGGAACCCAGATTTTCTTTATAGGGGAACAGTTCCTGCAGTTAGTGCCAACATATCTAGCAAATACTTCACCATTCTGAGTTTTAAACAGTTTGTAGTTGGAGTCAAATGACTCATCAGAAGAATGAGAAGATTCACATGTAAAGCCAGATAAATTAGATGGATCAACTGGAGGTCCCTTTGCAGCAACCCATGAGGTTTTGGGGTACTGCTCAGGCTTCCAATATGTACCATCAGCATTGAGTTTCCTCTCAAAGGCAATACCCTCTTTCCTAGGGTTCCTGTTGAGGATCTACTTTTTAAGCACATCACAAAGAGTCTGATGCCCTTTGAGGCTTTTGTACATGCCTGTCATGTACAATTCCTTCAGCCCTGCATCGTTAGTGATACTAGCAATGTCCTCAGATGAGGAATTAATGATAGCAGAGACAGTTGAGGAATTTTTAGCACTAGAAGCATTTGAACATTCAGGTGAAGAATTAGCAGATTCACGTTCAATGCATTTCAAACATGGAGGAGCAAATTCGTCCTGAGCAGCGCTGATTTGTTGAGCAAGTAATGAATCGCGCTCCTTCTGAAGATCTTCATAACTCACTTTTAGCTTCTCAAGATTTTGCTTTCTTTGAAGAAATTCATAAGAAAGCTTCTCATGATCAGACAAGAGAGTGTTATGATGACCTTGAAGGTTGTCAAACCTAGTCTGAAGTCTCTGAAGATTTTCAGTCAAGGTTTTAGTGCGATCCATTTCTTCACCCAACATATCATCACTTGTTTCTAACATGTTTTGAACCTTTTCAAGGGCCCTTTGTTGTTTCACAGCAATCTTAGCAAGTTTAGAATAGCTGGGCTTAAGGTTTTCATCAGATTCATTCTCACTTGATTCAGAGGAGGTATATTTGAGTACCTTGGCACCCTTTTCCATGAAGCAATAGGTGGGAGCGTAGTCATCATTGCCTTCATCAGCCTTGTTGGTGAGATCATTTTCTTCAGTGTTGAAGATAGACTTGCTGACGAATGCAGTAGCGAGGGCTAGACTAGCCACACCGGATTCGGAATCCTCAGATGCCTCCTCTTCCTCATTTTCTTCAGATTCAGCCTCAGAGTCCATTTCCTTGCCAATGAATGCCCGAGCCTTCTTGGAGCTGCTCTTCTTGTGAGATGAAGACTTTGAGGATTTTGATGATGAAGATTTTGAGGATTTCTTCTTTTTCTTCGCATCATCAGAACTGTAATCCTTGTATTTCTTCTTCTTTGATTCCTTTTCCCACTGAGGACAATCTTGAATGTAGTGTCCTGGTTTCTTGCATTTGTGACAAAGCCTCTTCTTGTAGTAACTGGATGAGGAATCATTGCTCCTTGAGGGTCTTCCAAAGCGACCACGTCTTGAGAACTTCTGGAATTTCTTCACGAGTAGTGCTAGATCATGGCTCAAGTGACTTGTAATCAGCACGTTCTTGTATCATCAATGCCAGAGTATCAAATGAGGAATCAAGCGATCTCAACAATTTCTTCACCACCTCATGGTCGGTGATGTCAGTGGCACCAAGCGCTTGAAGCACATTTGAGATGTCAGTGAGGCGATCGAAGGTTTGTTGAACATTTTCATTGTCGAGTCTTTTGAAGCGGTTGAAGAGATTGAGAAGAACATCAACTCGAGAGTCACGCTGAGTTGAGACTCCTTCATTTACCTTGGACAGCCTATCCCAGATAAGCTTAGCAGTTTCCAAAGCACTCACTCTTCCATACTATCCTTTGCTCAGATGGCCACATATGATATTCTTCGCTTGAGAATCGAGTTGCTTGAATATCTTCACATCGGTAGGCGTTCAGTGAGGGTGAGACAGAGGGAACACCATTTTCCACAACATACCAGAGATCATTATCAATTGCCTCAAGATGCATTCGCATCTTATTCTTCCAGTAGGGGTAGTCCGTCCCATCAAAGGTGGGACACCCAGCAGAGACCTTGATCATACCTGCGGTCGACATAACTAAAACTCCAGGCGGTTAAACCAAAATCACACAGAACAAGGGAGTACCTTGCTCTGATACCAATTGAAAGTGCGTTATATCGACTAGAGGGGGGTGAATAGGCGATTTTTATAAATTCTTCACTGAGGAATTTGTGGGTGAGGAAATTCCTTAGCGAAGAACTACTTGCAGCGGAATAAGTACTCAAAAGTATGCATAGCAGAACACAAGCATAGTCATCATGATGAAATGAAAACAAGTACAGAGTACAGAAAGCGTAAACACAGGATAACACAGGATGAAGACAAACAGACTGAGGAAATTGAGAAAGTCTTCAGTCAAAGTCTTCAAACACAGATATGAACAAGCATACAACAGAGTAATGAGGAAATGGAAGAGTTGAGGAAATAGAACCAGTAAGCTTGGTGAAGACAATGATTTGGTAGACAAGTTCCAACTGCTGTCCCAGTTGTATCTCTGGTTGGAGCGGCTAGGTATTTAAACCTGAGGACACACAGTCGTCACCGTATTCTCCTTGAGATAAGGTCACACAGACCTCGCCCAATCACTCGTGGTAAGTCTTCAGGTGACTTCCAAACCTTCACAAACTCGGTCACTCGGCGATCCACAATTTCCTCTTGGATGTTCTAGACCATGACGCCTAACCGTCTAGAAGAAGCACAGTCTTCAAAGGTAACAAGCGTCGGATCCACGCAAGATCAATCTCTTCAGTGATGCTCAATCACTTTGGGTTCGTAGGTGTTTGGGTTTGGGGTTTTCCTCACTTGATGATTTTCGCTCAAAGTCCTCGGAGGATGGGATGCTCTCAAATGACAAGTGTCAGTTTCTCTCAGAGCAGCCAACCAGCTAGTGGTTGTAGGGGGCGACTATTTATAGCCTAGGGAGCAGCCCGACATGATAAGACATAAATGCCCTTCAATGATATGACCGTTAGGTGGATAAGATATTTTGGGACAGCTGGCGCATAGCACAGCAACGGTCGGAAATTTGAGGCTCAGATTCCTCAGGGCTATCATGTTCCTCACTGTGTAGGCAATCCGCACTGGCGAATTCCTAACTCGTCAGTCAGAACAAATTCCTCAGAGACCAGAAGAACTTCGTCTCTGTCACTGAAGAATATGGCTGAACTGTATGAGATTTCCAATGGCTTTACTCGAAGGGATTGGTAGGTGTAGGATTTTGAGTTGAGCATCACATGGAAATTTTTCCTTAGTATTTCCTCGACCCCCTTTAACAGTACGGTGTTTCCTATGACTCAAGAACGATAAAATGAAACTACGAAAACAAAAGTCTTCACGCTTCATGTTCCTCAAATGAATACCAAGTCTTCAAGGTCACACCAATTTCTTCACTTTCAAAGTCTTCAGAAAGTCTTCAGAAATCCAAAGTCTTCAGTCGAAGAACTTCATTTTTAGGGGTCGACTTTCTCTATAAATATCAAACTCCTCATAGACTTATAGACCTCTGTACACTCATAAACACATTAGTCCCTTAACCTATAAGTCTTCAATACACCAAAATCACTAAGGGGCACTAGATGCACTTACACAACCCAACACCAGCTGGCTACGTCTCACACGGGGGCTCGATCGGCATCAGTAAGCAGCAGCAGTGATCGATCGCTCGGGTTCAGTTAGCAGCAACAATGAAGGAATTGCTCAGGTTTAGTCAGTAGCGAATGAATCGCTCGGGTTCAGTTAACAGCCAAGGGATCGATCGGTCGGGTTCAGTAACGTGCGATCGCTCGGGTTTAGTTAGCCAACGCCTTGCACACACACACACACGCGCGTACACAAGAGAAACGCGCAAACCACAGTGCATCGCTTGGCCCCGACCACCCACCGTAACCGGGAACTCCATGATATTTTCCTCGCCCTCGCTTCTACCATGATTTTTTCCTCATGGAGGGCCCAAAGAATGTCATGCAGCTGCGTCTCCAGCCCGCCCAAGACGAAAAGCCCATCTTCTGTCATGATTTTTTCTCATAGAAGTAGGAGCCCACCACATCTATGATCATACCGGGTTTTGTCACAATTATCATCATAGAAGTGTCATAAGTGTTGGGGATATAACTATTGGGTATGAACCGCCCAGGAGGGGCCGGGTCATATCATTGGCGATTTATCAATGAAGATGGCGGTTCATAGCAAGCCCATTGACGGCCCAAGATCCAGAGGCGACTTGAGGCCCAAGGGGATGAACCGCCACATGTATAATTTGTATTGTAAGGCAATATTAGTTAGTCACCGAGCTGGACACGTTCTGTATGAGCCGGCCGGGACTCTGTATGCCGCCGAGCGTCAACCTATGTATGAGCCGGACACGTTGTGTATAAGGCGATGGGTTAAGACAAGAAACAACAGATCGAGAGCTAGGTCAAGCGTATTCGCTCCCTGGTAATCGAAACCCAAGCAATACAACCCCAAACTGGAGTAGGCCTTTACCTCCACCGCGAGGGGCCAAACCAGTTTAAACTCTCTGTGTCCTTTGTCCCGATTAACCCCTTTAAGCTAACCTAGTTGCGATGGCTCCACGACTAAGTCCTTCCTCTAGGACATCTGCCGTGTTAAGTCCATGACAGTTGGCGCCCACCGTGGGGACAGCGCACGGTGGTTTCGAGTTCTGGAAGGGCAACTTCGCAGGGATCAAGGGATACGCTGTGGGCTGGATGACCAAGAGTCGTCGCGGCAAGCTTTACATCGACGACGCTAGCTGGGGCCCCGAGGCCGGCTCAATTGAGTACGGGTACCGGGTCCCCTTCGGCAGAATCCACGTCTTCATCGGCAAGATTGGCAAACCGGGCCCTGAGCCGGACACCTGCACCGACATCATCGAGACGGCTCAGCGTGCACGACCCGCCCAGTTTTGACCCGCCGTGAAGCATGCCTTTGTTGGTTTCATCCATGGGGCAGAAGTTGAGGAAGGATATGTGTCTGGTGGTGAGACGGCCATCTACTCTGATGGTGAATCATCCACAGGCGAGACCGATTCAATGTATTAGGTGCAAGACGGCCGGCTTGGGGGCTGTTCCGACGGCGACAGTATTCCGAACCCCTATGAGCCGCCGAACGGGGTTGCGATCTTCATGGCCGGCACACAGTAGGCGCTCGGCTCAACGACCGCCGCGACTATGACCTCCGGCTCAACGGATGCGGCGACGGCTGGTGCTAGCGGCACTGCACGCCCGCTGGCTGGTGCTAGGGGCACTGCAGGCCCGCCGGCTCAAGTGCTGACAGAGTTATTGGAGGATTTGGCGACTTTGATAGGGGTGGAGGTGACCCCGGACAACCAGGAACAGCATAAGGTGGATGTGGCAAAGCTATGAGATGAGATAGCCCAAGCCAAGGAAGAACTGGCAGCTGAGAACGCCAGGATGGCCACGGAGCGAGCTGTTTTGGACGCTCAGGCACAACGGATTCAGGCAGAGTCATTCCGGCTCACCTTGGATCAAAACGCTTCAAATGCCATCATGAGAAGGAGGCACCAGAGTCGTTTACCTCCGGCTTACGATGCGAGAAACCTCTTCAACACGCCTGGGGCAGGGACCAGTGACCCGCCTATGGTGAACCAGGCGGTTGAGGCGTCCGTGACCGGATCGCCAGTTCAGCCGCGTGTTGTGGATCCGCCTCGTTTGGATGTGACTCCGCCTTAGCATGTTCCGACACCGCCGAGTCATTATTATAACCCTTTGGATAACATGATCGCTACAGCGACACGATTGGTGGCTCTCCCAGTTGAAGGCGAGTCTCCAGCTGCGATAGAAACGCGGAGGGCCAGAGAGCTTCTTCAGACAGCCGTAGCTCAACATGCGGCTTATTCGTATAGCCGTGAACGGATTCACTCAACCCCCCGTCCAAGCCGGAGTTACAGCATGCACATTGAGTCGCCAGCAGTTTCAAGCAGTGAGCAACACCATAACTAGCCTCGAAGGCATGACCCGGCACGCGGTGGTGTCGATGCTCAGACTTTGGTGGATCAGGGCAGGGCGCGTCGGGAGGTTGAGCTGGCGGCTCAACAACAATCTCCGGTTTATTCATCAGCGTCGGTGGAGGCAGGAGTGACCTCTAGAACCTTGGGTGTGCCATGTTTACTACCGGCTCTGCGTAACGAGCGTTTGCCTAAGGATTTCAAGGGTCCTTGTAAGGTGCCTAATTACACGGTAGATTAGCCCCCTGAAGCTTGGATTGAGAGCTATGAGATGGCCCAGCAGATGCTGGATGTTAGTGATGCTGCATGTGCTAAGTATTTCACCATGATGTTGGATGGACCGGCTCGTACTTGGTTGAACGGGTTACCTGCTAACTCCATCAGATCATGGGCAGAGTTGAAAGCTCGTTTTATCCAAAACTTTAAAGACACGTGCAAGCAGCCTATGTCAATCCTGGATTTAGATTCTTGTGTCCAAGGTGAGGGCGAGTCAATGACCAATTGGGTGCACCTAATCTCAACTATTATACACTCATCAGACAATATCAACGCCGGTTCAGCAGTCCTGATGTTGGAGAAGAACTGTCGTTTTCTCCTCCTTAAGCAAAACTGGGGCGGCTTAAACGCCACTGCAATGACATGGGGGAGCTCATGGCGGCTCTCGTCAAGTATGCTGACTCTGATAGTACCAAAGACCCCGACTCTGATGATGAGAAGGTGGGTAAAGGGAAGAAGAGCAGCAATACAAAGGGGCAGCAGCATAACACGGCTGGTCAAAGTGGCAATGGTAAACGCAAGGCTGAGGGCGGTTTAGACTTTGTGGCCAACACCAATGCGCAGAACAATAATCAGCGTCGGAAGGGAAAGCCGCCCCAGCTTGGAGGGCCAAAATTTAACCTTGAAGCAATGATGAATCAGCCTTGCCCAAAGCATGGCACGCAAGAGAAGCCGGCCAATCATCTGTGGAAGGATTGCTTCATTATGAGGGAGTACAGGAACTCAAATTTTTTCCATAATAATCATGGCCCGAATGGTGGTTCAGGGTCTGCCTCTCACGGGCCTAGCTTTGGTGGTGGCGGTTCAAACTCTGGTTTCCATGGCCAAGGTGGTTTTAACCAACAGTCCAGTCAAGGGAATCAGCAGCAGCAATCTGGTTATCAGAGTAATCTGAAGCAGTTGAATAGTGGACAATATCATGTGTTCACTACGAGTTTGTGTAAACAGGACCAGAAGATTCATAAAAGGGAGGTGAACGCAGTTGAACCGGCGATTCCCCCTACTTGCGATGGTCTGAAGCTGTCAGGATCACCCACCCCGGGTTGATAATCCAGGTCACTTGGCTTTAGTGGTTGCGCCTCAGGTTGGAGGTTACAAGTTTACTAAGGTGCTCATGGATGGAGGCAGCAACATCAATATCCTTTACTATGAAACTTTCCGTCGTATGAGTTTGACTGACAAGGATCTTAAGCTGTCGAACACTGTTTTTCATGGTGTAGTACCTGGTAAATCGGCATATCCAGTGGGCAAGATAGCTTTGGAAGTGGCTTTTGGCGATGATCATGATTCCAGAGTTGAGACGTTGACGTTTGAGGTAGTCAAGATTAAGATCCCTTATCACACTTTGTTTGGGCGGCCGGCTTATGCTAAGTTCATGGCAAGGCCTTGTTATGTTTATCTGCAACTTAAGATGCCAGGTCATAAGGGTACCATCACAGCACATGGGAACCGGAAGATAGCTTTGGAGTGTGAAGAAGGCAATGCTGGTTATGCTGAGTCTGTTTGTGCGACAGAAGAATTGAAGTTTTATAAAGATAATGTTGACCCGACATATATGACAGCTTTGAAGAAGCCGACCACGGAGCATGAACTCTGTTGAAGTTTAAGTCAGCAGATGATACTAAATTGGTTGATTTTGTTCCTGGTGACTCATCCAAGCAGTTCAGCATCAGTGCTAATCTGGATCCGAAATAGGAAAGCGCGCTCATCGAGTTCATCCGTGAGAACCGGGACATCTTTGCATGGAAGCCTTCATACATGCCAGGTGTATCGAGGGAACTCGCTGAGCACACTCTTAATATTGATCCAAATTTTAAGCCGGTCAAGCAATTCCTTCGTCACTTCAATGAAGAAAGACATAAGGCCATTGGTGGAGAAGCGGCTCGGCTCTTGGCAGCAGGGTTTATTGTTGAAGTTTTTCATCCTGAATGGTTGGCTAACCCGGTGCTGGTACTTAAGAAGAATGGCACTTGGCGCATGTGCGTGGACTACACAGACCTTAATAAGGCCTGCCAGGCTGATCCTTTTGCTCTCCCTCGTATTGATCAGATTATTGATGCTACGGCGGGTTGTGAGCGTTCGATTTTTTGGATGCTTATTCTGGGTATCATCAGATCAAGATGGCGGTTAAGGACCAGGAGAAGACAACCCTTATCACTCCCTTTGGAGCCTTCTGCTATGTGTCTATGCCTTTTGGTCTCAAGAGTGCCCAGGCAAGTTACCAGCGGTCTGTTCAGAATTGCCTTCATGATCAGATTGGACGCAATGTTCATGCTTATGTGGATGATATTGTTGTGAAATCCAGGAAGAAGGAAACCTTGATAGATGATTTGAAAGAGACCTTTGAGAACCTCCGGGTCTATAAGATGATGCTTAACCCGGCCAAGTGCGTTTTTGGTGTGCCAGTAGGCAAGCTCTTGGGATTTTTGGTTTCTGAACGAGGCATTGAAGCTAACTCGGAGAAAATCAAGGCTATTACTTCCTTGGCTAAACCGGCGTGTATCAATGATGTTCAACATCTAGTGGGTCGTATTGCGGCCTTAAGCCGGTTGGGAGAAAAATCTATCCCTCTATACCAGATGATGAAGAAAACAAATCACTTTGTCTGGAGTGATGCTGCTGATCAAGCATTTGAAGCCTTGAAGAAACAGTTAGCTGAGCCACCGATTCTTGCTGCTCCCATTGATAAAGAGCCCTTGTTGTTATATGTGGCTGCCAATAGCCGAGCTATCAGCATGGCAATTGTTGTGGAAAGGAAGGAATCAGGCAAGGAATATTCGGTTCAGCGGCCAGTTTATTACATTAGTGAGGTGCTCATTGAGTCCAAGCAGAGGTATCCGCATTGGCAGAAGCTGGTATATGGGGTGTTCATGGCTAGTCGAAAGCTCAAGCAATATTTTCTGGGTCATCCCATCACTGTGGTTAGTTCTGCTCCTTTAGGGGATATTATTCAGAACAGAGAGGCCACAGGTGGGGTAGCCAAATGGGCCATTGAGCTTGGACCACATGGTTTGAAGTATATGCCTCGGACAGCTATCAAGTCTCAAGCACTTGTGGATGGAGAGCTGCAGATGCCTGAGGAGAAGCCGGATAGCACATATTGGACTATTCACTTCGATGGATCCAGGCAGTTGGAGGGCTCGGGGGCTAGAGTTGTTTTGACTTCCCCATGAGGTGATAAATTTTGTTATGTTTTCAGGTTGATGTTCCCTTGTACTAACAATGTAGCTGAGTATGAAGCCTTACTCCATGGTCTTCGGATGGCTAAGGAGATGAATCTAAGCCGGGTGAGGTGTTTTGGTGACTCAGATTTGGTGGCTCGTCAAGTTTCAAGCACTTGGGATTCTAAGGACCCACTCATGGCGGCTTACCACCCCGAGGTTCATGCTATTGCTGGTCATTTCAAAGGTTATCAAGTGGAACATGTTGATCGCAGGAAAAATGAGGCGGCTGATGCTTTGAGCCGGTTAGGGTCCCAGCGTAAGCCAGTGCCACCTAACGTTTTCCTTGATATTCTGCATAATCCTTCAGTCAAATTGCCTATGGAGGAAGATCTTGCTATTCCTGACCCGGAGGCACAATTGGTGGCGGCTCTTCATGCTATTCCTGATTGGACAGTTCCATATTTGGCTTATATGACCCGGGGCGAGTTACCTAAAGATGAAACTTTGGCCAGGAAGATAACCTGACGGTCTAAGTCAATGACTATTGTCAATGGAGAGTTTCACCGCTGCAGTGTCACATGGGTGTTTCAACGTTATGTTTCTCCTGAATAGGGTCGTGAGATTCTACGAGAGATTCATGAAGGAGATTGCGGCCACCATGCCGGCTCTAAGTCTCTCGTGGCTAAGGCTTTTAGTCATGGGTTTTATTGGCTGGCGGCTCATGCTGATGCCGAAGATTTGGTCAGTAAATGTGATGGTTGTCAGAAATTCTCAAGACGAGCTCATGTACCAGCTCAAGAATTGAGATGATTCCAATAACTTGGTCGTTTCAAGTCTGGGGGCTGGATATGGTTGGACCTTTTTAAAAGATCCAAAGATAAAAAGACTCACCTCTTGGTGGCGGTTGACAAATTCACAAAGTGGGTCGAAGCAGAGCCGGTCAGTAAGTGTGACGCGGCAACAGCGGTTCAATTCATCAAAAAGATGATTTTCCTGTTTGGCTATCCTCACAGCATTATAACTGATAATGGCACTAATCTGTCAAAGGGTGCTATGAAAGAATTCTGTCAATGGGAGCATATTCGTCTTGATGTATCATCAGTGGCTCACCCCCAGTCCAATGGTCAAGCTGAAAGAGCCAATCAAGAAATCTTGAAAGGCATCAAGCCCCGGCTTATGGTCCCTTTGCAGAGGACGCCGGGTTGTTGGGTGGAGGAATTGCCCTCAGTGTTATGGAGCATTAATACTACCCCCAATAGATCTACGGGTTACATGCCCTTCTTCATGGTTTACGAAGCAGAGGAGGTTCTCCCTAGTGACATCCGTCACGACTCGCCCCGTGTGGCGGCTTATGTTCAAGCTGATAATGAAAAACATGTCAGGATCCTCTTGACCTGTTGGATGAGGAGCGTGACCGTGTGGCGGCTCGTTCAGCGATTTACCAGCAAGATTTGCGTCGTCATCATAGTCGCCGGGTTAAAACCAGGACCTTTCAAGAAGGAGATTTGGTGCTTCGGCTCATCCAGGATCAAACTGACATGCACAAGCTATCCCCACCTTGGGAGGGACCCTTTGTGGTCAGCAAAAATCTGAACAATGGGTCATACTACCTTATCGATGTTCAAGACCACAAGGACTTACGCACGTCAGAGGAGGAGACCCGCCGGCCGTGGAATATTGCTCATCTTCGGCCTTATTACACCTGAGCCACCGGCTCTTGTGATGTACATACTTCTATCAATGTGTATATTATGATGAATATAATAAAGCTGGCACCCCTGATAAATTCAGGGCCTTTGTCGTTTCATTTCTGAGAATATGTGTCTTTATTGTCACTTCATACGATCACTTGGGGGCTTCCTGCTTATTGAGCATAGCTATGACTACCCTATTGATCCGGCTTGTAGGCCGTGATTGCAAATACCTGGGGGCTTCCTGCTTATTGAGCATAGCTATGACTACCCTACTATTTGGGCTTATACGCCTGGAATAAAATATTACTTTGGGGCTCGTTGTTAATGAACAAGAGCTTTGTTGTCCCTTGTAATAGGCTTGGACACCAGGTGTACTCACCAAAAATCCGGATTATCCTTCCTTTGTTTGCTTGCCACTCCGACCAGGTAATCCTGGAATGACTCACCATACTCTTGACAATCAATCTTATACAAACCCTGAATTTGTCAAAGTTAAAATGGTGATTGGTCATGTGAGGTCCGGCTTACGGGTTTGAATTAAGGTTTAACTCAGCGGCTGTGCGGCCCTTGAATAGCACTTGATATTGTGCCTTGGCAGCCTATGAATGCCTTGTTTTTTCTTATTTATGTTTTGTTTGAGAATTGTTTGAGGTTTATATTTTATTGCCATATGGTTGGAAATTGATTAGGGCCATGCTGCCTTACGGTTCATATATGAATCTATCCGGAGTTTTGTGAACCCGGCCTGGCTTTGGACTTTAAGTCGCCAATATATGATGATTTTGTGCTTGGAGTTCTGGCTCTAAGCTTTGGATGTTACCCCTTGCTGCATATGGCGTGATAAGCCAGTGGTATGAATAATTGAAGAGGGTGTTGTGCTCTCATCTTTGGGTTATGACCCTTACTGCACGATGCATGATAAGCCGGTAGTGTGAACAAATATCACAAGTATGATATTTATTCTGTTATGATTATATGAGGTTTTGATAAACCGGCCCTGGTTATGGACTATTTAGTCATCAGTGGTTTATATATGGGGTATTGTGACCCGTCCTGGGGTAAACCGCCAAGGTACATGTTATTTGTTTATGTGCAAGGAAAAATGATAAGCATGGTCTGCATAATTGATGATATTATAAGCATAAGTGGCAGATCTTCGGATAATGCATCGGCAATGTTATGCAAATAAACGTGCACGATGGCATGGCAGATCATTGTTGTTGACTAGCCTATTACAAGGCATCTGGCGGCCCAAAGGGATAAGTGTTTATTAAGACATACCATCCGTATGTTATGGCTGGTAAACCGGCTCATGAGTTAAGAGTTCTACTCTTGGCGAGTTGAAGCCTCAGGATCATCCTGCACTTCTTCTTCTTCAGCTCCTTGATTATCCATTGGCTGGAAGTCAGGCGTAGCCCAGTTGATACCGGTCAAAGCTCTAAACACAGCTTCATCATCAATAAGGTTGGATGGATCAATGTCAAGAGCGAAGGTGTGCTTACGCGTCAGTGGGATGAGATCCACCTCTTGATGAATCGGCGCCTTCATGTTCTTGTTCTCAACATCATAAGAGGCGGACGGCAAAGAACTGGATTCCAGTAGTGATTGGGATAGATTGGTCTCTTCAGCCAGTTTGCTTGCTAACGGATGCATTGCTCTTGCTATTTTCGCAATATCAGCAGCGCTGAAGGGAGACCCGTCTTCCTTTACACTCGGGAAACCATTGGCCAAGTCTTCTGGGTCAAGATCTGCTTGCCACACCTTTGCCCGGCTTAAGGCAGTCATGGCGCCGGCTCTGGCAGATGCTCGCTTTAAATCGTCGATCCTTTGGGACAGCACCGATAACTTCTCCAATGTTTCCTTGATGAGGGTGGGCGGATGTTTTTTATGAATAGCAGCAGCAATGGTCCGTTGAGCGCCAGTGTATAGCTGTTCTACAAGAGTATAGATAGCCTTAAGCTTGATGCGCATGTCTGAGCCCAACTTGACGCTCCGGGAACCTGTATCAGTAAAGTTATTGATAAACTGGCAGATGATTATGATATGCCTGCTGGTGTAAAGGAGTCATTTTTACTACTTACCGAAGATGGCTGATGTCATGCTATTGATCTGATGCTTTAAACCGGACAACTCATCAGTCACCGGTTTAAGGGCTGCCTTGGCATCCTCTGCTCTCTTTAATAGAGCCGCCTTCTCGGTCTCCCAGCTGGTTTTATCAGCGCTGAAGCTCTGTTTCATGTAGCGACCAGACCTCAGACGGTCAAGTCTCTATGCTTAACTGTCATCCTTGCATTGGTATTGCTGACACACAGTACTCGAGGATTATTGCAAAGTTCAATCACACACTTATTACATCGAATGTCTCAAAATAGAACTTATTACAATAATATGGCTGAAGGCCATCTAAATAACATAACTGCGGAAGCTTCGAAGATAAATGAGTCCATCCAACTCAACGGCAAAATTGAGTGCGCGACAATGATCTAGCGCACCTTACTCTTCGTCTGAAAACTCTGCAACATAATACATTGCAGCCTGTGTAGGTCAGCACATGGAATATGCTGGCAAGATAACACTATAGAGCAATAAACAGAATAACAGCTATCACTACATGCATATATGGCTGGTGGAGGCTCTATGGTTATCATTTGCATAAAGCTAGTTTTTCCCTACAACAAAGGAGTATATTTTATTTAACTACAATGTTTCTTGAAATCATTGATAAGGTAACCCCAACTCAATCCTAAAATTTAAAAGTTAATATCCCTACAAATTAATTAGGTAGAGTGATGAGATCAACATAATAATTCAAGCACCAGATACTCAAGATGTCCATAACCGGGGACACGGCTAACCATGATTAGTTTGTACGCTCTGCAGAGGTTTGCACACTTTTCCCCACAAGACTCGATCTCCTCCGTTGAATTTCTCGCACTGCATGATGTTTGAGAAACGGATGATCAAGACATAGTCTTTCGGAAGCATTAACTCTTTACGATGGGTAGACAGTACCACCTACATCCCCTACATTTGCTAGTCTACCACTGAAAGAGGTCACACAACATACTCCACTGTGCCAGAGCCCATAATGGATTGTGGCTGCACACGAAAGTTTCCAGCATGAATAACATTATGATCCCTTTGAGCCTGGGTGGCAAACCATAGGATGAACACACGGGTTCCCCTGGATCTCCTTGGACAACACTGGTATATCCCCAGGTGCCCACGACCAATCCACCCAGATGTGTGTTAAAGTATCCACCTTAAGTTAACCATTAATAATAACTCTCACATATTTAATGAATTCTCTCAAACCAATCCACGTCTACAAGCATAGCATAGCAGTATAAGCATAACGTAGTAACACCCAAGGTTTGAATATAAGACAATAGGTTCTACCTCATCAACTACTTCCCAGTACCCACATGTTATCAATACCTATTCATGCAATGGTTGAGGGTTGAAACTAATGCATAAAAACTGGGTAATAAAGGGATATGATAAAAGTGTTACTTGCCTTGCTGACGACCGGAAAACCCTAGTGATTCGTAGTAGCAAGCCTCGCACTCCGGAAACTCTATCATGAACAAACAATAGCATACATAAGCACTCAAGAATAAGATGCAAATGTAAAACCCAAAAGAAAGAATCTAAACATAAAATTCAAGTGAAGAGCTTCGATTTGCAAAAAGAATCAATTGAATTGGAGTTACGAAACTCAAATTACAATCAAAAGAAATTCAAATTCAAATCTGCTTGAAACCAAATTTTAAATTTTTTAAATCATGTTCAAGTTGATAATCTGGATGGAGGGACAAGACGAAGATTTTGGCGTTGGTGTCACTGGATTTGGACAAACGAGTAAAAATTAACGAAGGTTTGAAGATCAGGGACTAATCTGTGATAAAAGTAATTACGGATAGGTCCCTGGCCGAAAATAAAACTAGAAAGAAAAATTTATCGGACGAACGTCCACTAACAGAGACTAACGAACGAATTCGTTCGCCAACAGAGAAGATCGGGTGAATGTTCGTTAATTAGCGAACCCTAAAAAATAAAAACCGGTCTAAACGAATAAACCAAAAAAAGCTGGGGCGGGCAGTTCTGTTTTATACTGGCTCGGGGTGACAAAACCGGCGTTGGCTTCCTCCGCCGAGCGGCGGCGGTGGCTGGCAGCGTCGGCGGCGGCGCCGGCAGCGCGTGCGGCGGCGGTGGCAGGCGATGGTGGGTGGCGGGTCCGGCGGCTGAGGAGAGAGGGGGCCGGGGCGGCGCCTTATAAAGCCCAGGGGAGGGGGCTTGCTTGGGGGAGGGGCGACGGCGGCGTCGGGTGTCTGAGCAGGACTCTCGGGCGGCGGCGGCACGTGTTGGAGGCGGACTCCGGGGAGGCGGCGGCGCGCGTGGGCCGGCTGGGCTTCGACCGAGTCGGTCCGAAAAGTTTTTTTAAATTCGCCCGAAAAAATCCAAAAATAAAATAAATAAAAATCCTAAAATCCCAAAAACAAATTTCACGGTCCTCTACTAATATTTGGGACAACATGAACATTTTTCTGGGGTAAAATGCAATTTTCCCTAATTTACTCGAATAAAATCTCAAATAAATTTCAAATAAAACAAATATTTTTTATTTAAAATTAAATTTCCGTTATTTCCTCCGTTTTGAAGAAGTCATATTATCTTCTCTCATTATTTTATTTATTTTCGAAATAATCGGGAAAATAATTTCAAATAAAAAAATCATTTTGATCCAATTTTACCAATTTTGAAAAATTAAAAAATGGATTTTATGAAAACCTCCAACTCTCCCAAATGGTCCTTGAGTTGCTTAAGGTCGCTTGGATCAACATGTCCAAATAAAACCAAATAAAATGCAAGAATCATGGATGCATATGATGACCTAATGATTAACATCCAAATTGAAAATTGGGATGTTACATTTCAACTGCTCAATGTTTTCGAATGCGGTCTTCAGTTCTGACTTGGCCTTGGACGTCTCAAGTTGCTGAGTTTTAATATTGGCCCTCAGATCATTGATTTGCGAATCCTTCTCAGTTAGTTCAGCCTGCGACATGAACAAACATGGAAGGTATTATGATCATGATTATTTTTGAAGTCCCAAGCACAATACAAGTATTTTCCTTGGCACGTGGGGGTTAATGCATATTGCTCTTTTCAAGACAAATTTATCTGATGACCCGGGCAAAATGATATGATCCGGTTTATAAAGGCTACATATTGGGATATTGGTTCCAGCCATGGTGATAAGTCCTGGTTTATTCATATTGATTAAGCTGGCCCTTGGGGGCTATAGATGCAAAGTTGATCACTGCTAATTGAAGGCCCGGCTGAACTTGATAGTTTAAGCCGGCCCTTGGGGGCTGCTAGTGATGATGTTCATCTATTTTTGGCTATCTGAAAGCCTACAGTATATTCGATTCTATCATATTCTATAGACTTGGCGGATGATAGTGGTATATTTATGAAGAGGATTGTGCTGGATTACCTCGAAGCGCTCCTTCATCAAGTTGACCAAGCCGGCTTCAAAATCATGGCTGGTGTGAAGGCGGTTCAGATCCCCAGAGTGAATCTCTTGAGCGCTAAATTGAGAATAGCCTTCCAAATCATTCTTCCATTTGCCTTTGTCAACAGCAGAGAACTCCTCCTTGGCGCTGTGTTTGGACAGGGCGATTGGATTGCCTGGGGCTTGATAAGCCGTCCCAGTAATCAGATTCATGAGCCGGCTGAGCAGGGCTGGGCGGCTTATCATTTTTTGGGTCAGTGTCCATGGCGTCCTGAGTGACGGGGTGATCCTCTGGAGGGGATCATCCATAACAGCTTCTGATTCTTGATGCAAGGTATCAGTGGTGGCATATTGTTCCGGTTCAACAGTCTTGGGCTCTTCAGCCGGTTTGTCGATTTTCTGCTTCTTGCTGGGCTTGGCCATAGTGCTAAAAAGGAAGCATGAGACAGAGTTAATATGACAATTATGTGCATAATTTAAAACTGGGTAAGATTTAATGTTCTCACCCAGGCACAGTTTTGAAGGCCGGGATTTGAGTCCCAGTTGAGTCGCCGGAGGAGGAATGAGACGTTCCCTGATAGTTTGAATCAGACGGGTTAAGAGGTTGTCGAAAAAGACCCGCCTTTGGATAAGATAAGTTAGAAATAGTTGAAACCTCCAGTCGACGTTTGCGAGGTGCTGGGGTGTTCGGTAAGCCGGAGGATAAAACTCCACCGCCACTGTTCCGGGTTGTGCGGCGAGCTTCATGTTGCTGCTTCTTCAAAAGAAAGTTGGGATCCAAGTAAGCTAAAGGGTGAGAAAATCTTACTTTCCGGCTTGCTTGTCAGGTTTTTTGTGTTGGCAGAGGGTCTGAGCCAGAGGAAAGAGTAATTACCTCTTCATCATCTGCACGGCTGGCCTCCGCATCATCCTCATAATGGTCATTGTCAATAAGATGTACAAAGAATGTGCCAAGCGAATCAAGTTCTACCTCCGACTCATCATCTTCATGATCGTCCAAGTTAAATAACTCGGCAGGGTTGGCTTTCTTCTTGGCAGGCTTTTTGATACCCTTGCTCTTTGTCCGGGTTTTCTTGACCTGTTTATCCTGAAGCTTCTTGGTCCAAAAAGGTGAATCAGCCTGTAAAATTTGAATGAGTATGAACAGGCAGTACAAATGAAAACATGATTCAAGTGTGAACTTCATTCAAAGCTTACAGCTGGCGGCTTATTCAGAACGCAGAAAGGATTTAATCCGACTTGACTACAATCTTCCAAGCTCTCATTTAACAGAGATTTGGTCATGTTATTGATGTCTTCGTCAGTTATTTCAATTTGACAATGGCGTTGAGGATCTTTCAATTCGCCAGTGTAGTCATACATCAAGCCGGGATGGCGGCTTAAGGGCAAGATTCTCCAGGCGACCCAGTAGTGAACCAGATCAATTCCAGTTAAGTCGTTGGCCATCAAGGCCCGGATCTTTGAAAAGACTAGCATGTACTTCTTTCGTTTGGCTGCACTGATGCGGTCCAGAAGAGGATGTTTGTTGCTGAGCCGGCTGGAACGATAACTAGGCAGAGTATTTTCTCCTTCTGGAGAAGTGTCTTTGCAATAAAACCATGTTTGATTCCGGTCTTAGGGATGACTGGGCGGAGAGGCGGCTGGGAAAGTGGCTTCTTTCCGTCGCTGTATAGAAATACCGCCTAATTCTAGGTTGGGTCCATCTGTGAATTCATTCTGCCGGTTTAAATAATAAAACTCCCTGAATAGTTCTACGGTGGCTCCTGTTGAAGGTACACCTTGTAGAATACTTGAAAGTTGCAGATGTTTGAAATGGAATTTGGTTCGATGTCTTGCAGATGGAGCTTGAAAAAGTGCAGCACATCACGAAAGAATTTTGAGCCGGGAGGGCCGAAGCCACAGATCATATGGTCAATAAAAACAACAACTTCACCATCCTTGGGCTCAGGAGGACATTCAGTGCCTGGGACACTCCAATGAATGACGTCTTTTTTGGCTAGGACGCCAGTCTGAACATATTCGTTCAGGTCTTCCTCGGTGACCCGGGAAACAACCCAGTTGCAAGCTGTGAAAGATTTTCCCATTTTTGAGGGAAAAATCCTGAAAGAAAGAAATGTTTCCGGTTTAAGATTCAACTGACAAGGTGGGGCAATGGTTCAAAAGTGAAGTTCTATGAACGGATAATGTGTTGAGCCGGAAGAACTAAACTGTGAAGATGAATAAGCAAGCATGGTTAAGCCGGAGAACATTCTTGGGTTATATAAGTAATGAAGCATGTGATGGCGGCTTAAACAGGGTCTAATGTCATATGGCGGGTCACGGTTTATGATATAAGCCGCCATGGCAGTTGTGGTGTTTCAAATTTAGCAGTGGAATTTTTGCTAAGTAAGGGACAAAATGATTTCAAAGATTCGAGCTATAATTTTGGATCTACAGTAGTTCAGAAAAGGCAATAAATTCTGAAACCTAAGGTGGCGGCAGCAGAAAAAGTTTGGGTGCTCCGATGAGATCTTCTATGGAGAGATGTTATTCTGATGATAAAAATGAATGCTAAACTACTACTGCACAAGGTTCATGACCTATTCAGATTAAAAGCTGCTTGAGTTGGAGGAAACAATGAAGAATGGCAAAGAGTACTGATGAACAGAGGAAACCCTAATGCAGATCTGAGATAAGAAGAGAGGAGCACTTACAGGTGATGAGGAACAGTGGTGGCGCGCCCGAGTTCTCTGGTCTGGTCAGGTCGATGCAGCGGTCGGAGGTCGCGGCGGCGGAGCTCGGGCGACAGAGGAGACGCAAGAGGAAGGCGAAGACGAGGAGGCAAGGGGGGAAATGAAAAGGACCCCCCTCCCTATTTATAAGAGGATGGATACAAGGCATGCGAGGGAATCGAGGAGGCCAAAATCATCATGTGGCTATATGGATGCCTCAATTTTCAGGATGTTCATTAAGATAAGGATCAGTTAAGATGTTCTGGGCCTCATGTGAAATTAATGCGAAATGACGTCATGGCGGGTTAAGAAGATTCTGTGAGCTGACATCATGGCGGGTTATGGCAAAGTTTATCAAACGAAAGATGCAAGATTTTCACAAGTCAGGTATTGAAGATTGATATGAACAAGTTCAAATCAACCTGGGGCCTAATGTTGGGGATATAACTATTGGGTATGAACCGCCCAGGAGGGGCCAGGTCATATCACTGGCAACTTATCAATGAAGATGGCAGGTCATAGCAAGCCCATTGACGGCCCAAGATCCAGAGGCGACTTGAGGCCCAAGGGGATGAACCGTCACATGTATAACTTGTATTGTAAGGCAAGATTAGTTAGTCACCGAGCCGGACACGTTGTGTATGAGCCACCCGGGACACTGTAAGCCGCCGGGCGTCAACCTATGTATATAAAAGGATGACCCGGTGGCAGGTTAAGGACAAGAAACAACAGATCGAGAGCTAGGTCAAGCGTATTCGCTCCCTGGTAATCGAAACCCAAGCAATACAACCCCAAACTGGAGTAGGCCTTTACCTCCACCGTGAGGGGCCGAACCAATATAAACTCTATGTGTCCTTTGTCCCGATTAACCCCTTTAAGCTAACCTAGTTGCGATGGCTCCACGACTAAGCCTTCCGCTAGGACATCTGCCATGTTAATGAAGGAAATATGCCCTAGAGGCAATAATAAAGTTATTATTTATTTCCTTATATCATGATAAATGTTTATTATTCATGCTAGAATTGTATTAACCGGAAACATAATACATGTGTGAATACATAGACAAACAGAGTGTCACTAGTATGCCTCTACTTGACTAGCTCGTTGATCAAAGATGGTTATGTTTCCTAGCCATAGACATGAGTTGTCATTTGATTAACGGGATCACATCATTAGGAGAATGATGTGATTGACTTGACCCATTCCGTTAGCTTAGCACTCGATCGTTTAGTATGTTGCTATTGCTTTCTTCATGACTTATACATGTTCCTATGACTATGAGATTATGCAACTCCCGTTTACCGGAGGAACACCTTGTGTGCTACCAAACGTCACAACATAACTAGGTGATTATAAAGGTGCTCTACAGGTATCTCCAAAGGTACTTGTTGGGTTGGCATATTTCGAGATTAGGATTTGTCACTCCGATTGTCGGAGAGGTATCTCTGGGCCCACTCAGTAATACACATCACTATAAGCCTTGCAAGCATTGTGACTAATGAGTTAGTTGCGGGATGATGTATTACGGAACGAGTAAAGAGACTTGCCGGTAACGAGATTGAACTAGGTATCGAGATACCGACGATCGAATCTCAGGCAAGTAACATACTGATGACAAAGGGAACAACGTATGTTGTTATGCGGTCTGACCGATAAAGATCTTCGTAGAATATGTGGGAACCAATATGAGCATCCAGGTTCCGCTATTGGTTATTGACCGGAGAGGTGTCTCGGTCATGTCTACATAGTTCTCGAACCCGTAGGGTCCGCACGCTTAACGTTACGAAGATAGTTATATTATGAGTTTATATGTTTTGATGTACCGAAGGTTGTTCGGAGTCCCGGATGTGATCACGGACATGACGAGGAGTCTCGAAATGGTCGAGACATAAAGATTGATATATTGGACGCCTATGTTTGGATATCGGAAGTGTTCCGGGTGAAATCGGGATTTTTCCGGAGTACCGGGAGGTTACCGGAACCCCCCGGAAACTTAATGGGCCTTAGTGGGCCTAGGTGGAAGAGAGTAGAGGAGGCCAGGGCAGGGCCGCACGCCCCTCCCCCCCCCCCGCCCCAGTCCGAATAGGACAAGGAGAGGGAGGCGGCGCCCCCCCTTTCCTTCCTCCCCTCCACCTCTTTCCCCTCTCTCTCCTAGTCCAACATGGAAAAGGGGGGATTCCTACTCCCGATAGGAGTAGGACTCCTCCTGGCGCGCCTCTCCCCTTGGCCGGCCGAACCCCCCCTTGCTCCTTTATATACGGGGGCAGGGGGGCACCTCTAGACACACAATTGGTCATTGATCTCTTAGCCGTGTGCGGTGCCCCCCTCCACCATATTACACCTCGATAATATCGTAGAGGTGCTTAGGCGAAGCCCTGCGTCGGTAGAACATCATCATTGTCACCACGCCGTCGTGCTGACGAAACTCTCCCTCAACACTCGGCTGGATCGGAGTTCCGGGGACGTCATCGAGCTGAACTTGTGCTGAACTCGAAGGTGCCGTGCGTTCGGTACTTGATCGGTCGGATCGTGAAGACGTACGACTACATCAACCGCGTTGTGTTAACGCTTCCGCTTTCGGTCTACGAGGGTACGTGGACAACACTCTCCCGTCTCATTGCTATGGATCACCATGATCTTGCGTGTGCGTAGATTTTTTTTGAAATTACTACGTTCCCCAACAGTGGCATCCGAGCCTGGTTTTATGCATTGATGTTATATGCACGAGTAGAACACAAGTGAGTTGTGGGCGATATAAGTCATACTGCTTACCAGCATGTCATATTTTGGTTCAGCGGTATTGTGAGATGAAGCGGCCCGGACCGACATTACGCGTACGCTTACGCGAGACTGGTTTCACCGTTGCGAGCACTCGTTGCTTAAAGGTGACTGGCGGGTGTCTGTCTCTCTCACTTTAGTTGAACCGAGTGTGGCTACGCCCGGTCCTTGCGAAGGTTAAAACAACACCAACTTGACAAACTATCGTTGTGGTTTTGATGCGTAGGTAAGAACGGTTCTTGCTAAGCCCGTAGCAGCCACGTAAAACTTGCAACAACAAAGTAGAGGACGTCTAACTTGTTTTTGCAGGGCATGTTGTGATGTGATATGGTCAAGACATGATGCTATATTTTATTGTATGAGATGATCATGTTTTGTAACCGAGTTATCGGCAACTGGCAGGAGCCATATGGTTGTCGCTTTATTGTATGCAATGCAATCGCCATGTAATTGTTTTACTTTATCACTAAGCGGTAGCGATAGTCGTAAAAGCAATAGTTGGCGAGACGACAACGATGCTACGATGGAGATCAAGGTGTCGCGCCGGTGACGATGGTGATCATGACGGTGCTTCGGAGATGGAGATCACAAGCACAAGATGATGATGGCCATATCATATCACTTATATTGATTGCATGTGATGTTTATCTTTTATGCATCTTATCTTGCTTTGATTGACGGTAGCATTATAAGATGATCTCTCACTAAAATTTCAAGATAAAAGTGTTCTCCCTGAGTATGCACCGTTGCCAAAGTTCGTCGTGCCCAGACACCACGTGATGATCGGGTGTGATAAGCTCTACGTCCATCTACAACGGGTGCAAGCCAGTTTTGCACACGCAGAATACTCAGGTTAAACTTGACGAGCCTAGCATATGCAGATATGGCCTCGGAACACTGAGACCGAAAGGTCGAGCGTGAATCATATAGTAGATATGATCAACATAGTGATGTTCACCATTGAAAACTACTCCATTTCACGTGATGATCGGTTATGGTTTAGTTGATTTGGATCACGTAATCACTTAGATGATTAGAGGGATGTCTATCTAAGTGGGAGTTCTTAAGTAATATGATTAATAGAACTTAAATTTATCATGAACTTAGTACCTGATAGTATCTTGCTTGTCTATGTTAATTGTAGATAGATGGCCCGTGCTGTTGTTCCGTTGAATTTTAATGCGTTCCTTGAGAAAGCAAAGTTGAAAGATGATGGTAGCAATTACACGGACTGGGTCCGTAACTTGAGGATTATCCTCATTGCTGCACAGAAGAATTACGTCCTGGAAGCACCGCTGGGTGCCAGGCCTGCTGCAAGAGCAACACCAGAAGTTATGAACGTCTGGCAGAGCAAAGCTGATGACTACTCGATAGTTCAGTGTGCCATGCTTTACGGCTTAGAACCGGGTCTTCAACGACGTTTTGAACGTCATGGAGCATATGAGATGTTCCAGGAGTTGAAGTTAATATTTCAAGCAAATGCCCGGATTGAGAGATATGAAGTCTCCAATAAGTTCTACAGCTGCAAGATGGAAGAGAATAGTTCTGTCAGTGAGCATATACTCAAAATGTCTGGGTATAATAATCACTTGATTCAACTGGGAGTTAATCTTCCGGATGATAGCGTCATTGACAGAATTCTTCAATCACTGCCACCAAGCTACAAGAGCTTCGTGATGAACTATAACATGCAAGGGTTGAATAAGACAATTCCCGAGCTCTTCGCAATGCTAAAGGCAGCGGAGGTAGAAATCAAAAAGGAGCATCAAGTGT
The DNA here is from genome assembly GCF_018294505.1 of Triticum aestivum. Lineage (NCBI taxonomy): Eukaryota > Viridiplantae > Streptophyta > Magnoliopsida > Poales > Poaceae > Triticum > Triticum aestivum. The sequence continues at coordinate 353,968,936 of NC_057796.1, read as the reverse complement.
TGATGGTCAATAAGACCACTAGTTTCAAGAAAAAGGGCAAAGGGAAGAAGAAGGGGAACTTCAAGAAGAACAGCAAGCAAGTTGCTGTTCAGGAGAAGAAACCCAAATCTGGACCTAAGCCTGAGACTGAGTGCTTCTACTGCAAGCAGACTGGTCACTGGAAGCGGAACTGCCCCAAGTATTTGGCGGATAAGAAGGATGGCAAGGTGAACAAAGGTATATGTGATATACATGTTATTGATGTGTACCTTACCAAAGCTCGCAGTAGCACCTGGGTATTTGATACTGGTTCTGTTGCTAATATTTGCAACTCGAAACAGGGACTACGGATTAAGCGAACACTGGCCAAGGACGAGGTGACGATGCGCGTGGGAAACGGTTCCAAAGTCGATGTGATCGCCGTCGGCACGCTACCTCTACATCTACCTTCGGGATTAGTATTAGACCTAAATAATTGTTATTTGGTGCCAGCGTTGAGCATGAACATTATATCTGGATCTTGTTTAATGCGAGACGGTTATTCATTTAAATCAGAGAATAATGGTTGTTCTATTTATATGAGTAATATCTTTTATGGTCATGCACCCTTGAAGAGTGGTCTATTTTTAATGAATCTCGGTAGTAGTGACACACATATTCATAATGTCGAAGCCAAAAGATGCAGAGTTGATAATGATAGTGCAACTTATTTGTGGCACTGCCGTTTAGGTCATATCGGTGTAAAGCGCATGAAGAAACTCCATAATGATGGACTTTTGGAATCACTTGATTATGAATCACTTGGTACTTGCGAACCGTGTCTCATGGGCAAGATGACTAAAACACCGTTCTCCGGAACTATGGAGAGAGCAACTAATTTGTTGGAAATCATACATACAGATGTATGTGGTCCGATGAATATTGAGGCTCGTGGCGGATATCGTTATTTTCTCACCTTCACAGATGATTTGAGCAGATATGGGTATATCTACTTAATGAAACATAAGTCTGAAACATTTGAAAAGTTCAAAGAATTTCAGAGCGAAGTTGAAAATCATCGTAACAAGAAAATAAAGTTTCTACGATCAGATCGTGGAGGAGAATATTTGAGTTACGAGTTTGGCCTACATTTGAAACAATGCGGAATAGTTTCGCAACTCACGCACCTGGAACACCACAACGTAATGGTGTGTCCGAACGTCGTAATCGTACTTTACTAGATATGGTGCGATCTATGATGTCTCTTACTGATTTACCGCTATCGTTTTGGGGTTATGCTTTAGAGACGGCTGTATTCACTCTAAATAGGGCACCATCGAAATCCGTTGAGACGACGCCTTATGAACTATGGTTTGGCAAGAAACCAAAGTTTTCGTTTCTTAAAGTTTGGGGTTGCGATGCTTATGTGAAGAAACTTCAACCTGATAAGCTCGAACCTAAATCGGAGAATGTGTCTTCATAGGATACCCAAAGGAGACTGTTGGGTACACCTGCTATCACAGATCCGAAGGCAAGACATTCGTTGCTAAGAATGGATCCTTTCTAGAGAAGGAGTTTCTCTCGAAAGAAGTGAGTGGGAGGAAAGTAGAACTTGATGAGGTAACTGTACCTGCTCCCTTATTGGAAAGTAGATCATCACAGAAACGAGTTTCTGCGAAACCTACACCAATTAGTGAGGAAGTTAATGATAATGATCATGAAACTTCAGATCAAGTTATTACTGAACCTCGTAGGTCAACCAGATTAATATCCGCACCAGAGTGGTACGGTAATCCTGTTCTGGAGGTTATGTTATTAGACCATGACGAACCTACGAACTATGAAGAAGCGATGGTGAGCCCAGATTCCGCAAAATGGCTTGAGGCCATGAAATCCGAGATGGGATCCATGTATGAGAACAAAGTATGGACTTTGGTTGACTTGCCCGATGATCAGCAAGCCATTGAAAATAAATGGATCTTCAAGAAGAAGACTGACGCTGACGGTAATGTTACTGTCTATAAAGCTCGACTTGTTGCGAAAGGTTTTCGACAAGTTCAAGGGATTGACTACGATGAGACCTTCTCACCCATAGCAATGCTCAAGTCTGTCCGAATCATGTTAGCAATTGCTACATTTTATGATTATGGAATTTGGCAAATGGATGTCAAAACTGCATTCCTGAATGGATTTCTGGAAGAAGAGTTGTATATGATGCAACCGGAAGGTTTTGTTGATCCAAAGGGAGCTAACAAAGTGTGCAAGCTCCAGCGATCCATTTATGGACTGGTGCAAGCCTCTCAGAGTTGGACTAAACGCTTTGATAGTGTGATCAAAGCATTTTGTTTTATACAGACTTTTGGAGAAGTCTGTATTTACAAGAAAGTGAGTGGGAGCTCAGTAGCATTTCTGATATTATATGTGGATGACATATTGCTAATTGGAAATGATATTAATTTCTGGATAGCATAAAGGGATACTTGAATAAGAGTTTTTCAATGAAAGACCTCGGTGAAGCTGCATATATATTGGGCATCACGATCTATAGAGATAGATCAAGACGCTTAATTGGACTTTCACAAAGCACATACCTTGACAAAGTTTTGAAGAAGTTCAAAATGGATCAAGCAAAGAAAGGGTTCTTGCCTGTATTACAAGGTGTGAGATTGAGTAAGACTCAATGCCCGACCAATGTAGAAGATAGAGAGAAGATGAAAGATGTTCCCTATGCTTCAGCCATAGGCTCTATCATGTATGCAATGCTGTGTACCAGACCTGATGTGTGCCTTGCTATATGTTTAGCAGGGAGGTACCAAAGTAATCCAGGAGTGGATCACTGGACAGCGGTCAAGAACATCCTGAAATACCTGAAAAGGACTAAGGATATGTTTCCCGTTTATGGAGGTGACAAAGAGCTCATCGTAAATGGTTACGTTGATGCAAGCTTTGACACTGATCCGGACGATTCTAAATCGCAGACCAGATACGTGTTTACATTGAACGGTGGAGCTGCCAGTTGGTGCAGTTCTAAGCAAAGTGTCGTGGCGGGATCTACGTGTGAAGCGGAGTACATAGCTGCTTCGGAAGCAGCAAATGAAGGAGTCTGTATGAAGGAGTTCATATCCGATCTAGGTGTCATACCTAGTGCATCGGGACCAATGAAAATCTTTTGTGACAATACTGGTGCAATTGCCTTAGCAAAGGAATCCAGATTTCACAAAAGAACCAAGGACATCAAAAGATGCTTAAATTCCATCCGGGATTTAGTCCAGGTGGGAGACATAGAAATTTGCAAGATACATATGGATCTGAATGTTGCACACCCGTTGACTAAGCCTCTTCCACGAGCAAAACATGATCAGCACCAAGACTCCATGGGTGTAAGAATAATTACTGTGTAATCTAGATTATTGACTCTAGTGCAAGTGGGAGACTGAAGGAAATATGGCCTAGAGGCAATAATAAAGTTATTATTTATTTACTTATATCATGATAAATGTTTATTATTCATGCTAGAATTGTATTAACCGGGAACATAATACATGTGTGAATACATAGACAAACAGAGTGTCACTCTACTTGACTAGCTCGTTGATCAAAGATGGTTATGTTTCCTAGCCATAGACATGAGTTGTCATTTGATTAACGGGATCACATCATTAGGAGAATGATGTGATTGACTTGACCCATTCCGTTAGCTTAGCACTCGATCGTTTAGTATGTTGCTATTGCTTTCTTCATGACTTATACATGTTCCTATGACTATGAGATTATGCAACTCCCGTTTACCGGAGGAACACTTTGTGTGCTACCAAACGTCACAACGTAACTGGGTGATTATAAAGGTGCTCTACAGGTATCTCCAAAGGTACTTGTTGGGTTGGCATATTTCGAGATTAGGATTTGTCACTCCGATTGTCGGAGAGGTATCTCTGGGCCCACTCAGTAATACACATCAATATAAGCCTTGCAAGCATTGTGACTAATGAGTTAGTTGCGGGATGATGTATTACGGAATGAGTAAAGAGACTTGCCGGTAACGAGATTGAACTAGGTATCGAGATATCGACGATCGAATCTCAGGCAAGTAACATACTGATGACAAAGGGAACAACGCATGTTGTTATGCGGTCTGACCGATAAAGATCTTCGTAGAATATGTGGGAACCAATATGAGCATCCAGGTTCCGCTATTGGTTATTGACCGGAGAGGTGTCTCGGTCATGTCTACATAGTTCTCGAACCCGTAGGGTCCGCACGCTTAACGTTACGATGACAGTTATATTATGATTTTATATGTTTTGATGTACCGAAGGTTGTTCGGAGTCCCGGATGTGATCACGGACATGACGAGAAGTCCCGAAATGGTCGAGACATAAAGATTGATATATTGGAAGCCTATGTTTGGATATCGGAAGTGTTCCGGGTGAAATCGGGATTTTTCCAGAGTACCGGGAGGTTACCGGAACCCCCCGGTAACTTAATGGGCCTTAGTGGGCCTAGGTGGAAGAGAGGAGAGGAGGCCAGGGTAGGGCCGCACGCCCCTCCCCCCAGTCCAAATAGGACAAGGAGAGGGGGGCGGCGCCCTCCCTTTCCTTCCTCTCCTCCACCTCTTTCCCCTCTCTCTCCTAGTCCAACATGGAAAAGGGGGGGAGTCCTACTCCCGGTAGGAGTAGGACTCCTCCTGGCGCGCCTCTCCCCTTGGCCAGCCGAACCCCCCCTTGCTCCTTTATATACGGGGGCAGGGGGGCACCTCTAGACACACAATTGATCATTGATCTCTTAGCCGTGTGCGGTGCCCCCCTCCACCATATTACACCTCGATAATATTGTAGCGGTGCTTAGGCGAAGCCTTGCGTCGGTAGAACATCATCATTGTCACCACGCCGTCGTGCTGACGAAAACTCTCCCTCAACACTCGGCTGGATTGGAGTTCGAGGGACGTCATCGAGCTGAACGTGTGCTGAACTCGGAGGTGCCGTGCGTTCGGTACTTGATCGGTCGGATCGTGAAGATGTACGACTACATCAACCGCGTTGTGTTAACGCTTCCGCTTTCGGTCTACGAGGGTACGTGGACAACACTCTCCCCTCTCATTGCTATGCATCACGATGATCTTGCGTGTGCGTAGAAATTTTTTGAAATTACTATGTTCCCCAAAAGTTAAGTCCACGACAATAAGCATGACAGGAAAAAAATTCGTTCGGCCCAAAATGTCACGAATGTGTCTTTTTTTTGTAGTGATGACTACTTGATAGTTTAGTGCACCATGCTTTACGGCCTAGAACCGGGACTTCAAAAACATTTTGAATGCCACAGAGCATATGAGATGTTCCAAGAGCTGAAATTGGTATTTCAGACTCATGCCTGTGTCGAGAGGTATGAGACCTATGTTAAGTACTTTGCCTACAAGATGGAGGAGAATAGCTCAGCCAGTGAGCATGTGCTTAGAATGTCTGGGTAATACAATCGCTTGAATCAAGTGGGAGTTAATCTTCCAGATAAGATAGTGATTGACAGAGTTCTCTAGTCACTATCACAAGCTACTAGAACTTCGTGATGAACTATAATATGCAAGGGATGACGAAAACAATTCCCGAGCTCTTCGCGATGCGGAAATCGGCGAAGGTAGAGATCAGGAAAGAGCATCAACTGTTGATGGTTAATAAGACCACTAGTTCCAAGAAAAAGGGCAAGGGAAAGAAAAGGAACTTCAAGAAGAATGGCAAGCAAGTTGCCACTCCCATGAAGAAGCCCAAAGCTAGACCCAAGCCTGAAACTGAGTGCTTCTACTGCAAAGGAAATGGTCACTAGAAGCGGAACTGCCCCAAATACTTGGCGGATAAGAAGGATGGCAAAGTGAACAAAGGTATATATGATATACATGTTATTTATGTGTACTTTACTAGTGTTCCTAGCAACCCTTGGGTATTTGATACCGGTTCAATTGCTGAGATTAATAACTCGAAACAGGAGTTGCAGTATGAACAAAGACTAGTTAAGGGCGAAGTGACGATGTGTGTTGGAAGTGATTCGAAGGTTGATACGATCACCATCGCACACTCCCTCTACCTTCGGGCTTAGTCTTGAACCTAAAATAAATGTTATTAGGTGTTTGCGTTGAGCATGAATATGATTAGATCATGTTTATTGCAATATGGTTATTCATTTAAGTTAGAGAATACTTGTTATTCTGTTACATGAATAAAAACCTTCTATGGTCATACACCCAAAGTGGATGGTTTATTGAATCTCAATTGTAGTGACACACATATTCATAATATTGATGCCAAAAATGCAAAGTTGATAATGATAGTGAACATATTTGTGGCATTGCCGTTTAGGTCATATTGGTGTAAAGCGCATGAAGAAACTCCATGCTGATGGACTTTTAGAATCACTTGATTATGAATCATTTGATACTTGCGAACCATGCCTCATGGGCAAGATGACTAAAACTCCGTTCTCCGGGACAATGGAGCGAGCTCATAACTTATTGGAAATAATACATACCGATGCATGCGGTCCGATGAGTGTTGAGGCACGCGGCAGGTATCGTTATTTTCTGACCTTCACAGATGATTTATGTAAGTATGGGTATATCTACTTAATGAAACACAAGTCTGAAACATTTGAAAAGTTCAAAGAATTTTAGAGTGAAGTCGAGAATCATCGTAACAAGAAAATAAAGTTTCTACGATCTGATCGCGGGGGCGAATATTTGAGTTACGAGTTTGGCCTTCATTTAAAACAATGTGGAATAGTTTCACAACTCACGCCACCTGGAACATCGCAGCGTAATGGTGTGTCTGAACGTCGTAACCACACTTTATTAGATATGGTGCGATCTATAATGTCTCTTACCGATTTACCACTATTTGGGGTTTTGCATTAGAAACAGCCGCATTCACAATAAATAGGGCACCGTCTAAATCCATTGAGACGACACCGTATGAACTGTGGTTTGGCAAGAAATAACCTAAGCTGTCGTTTCTTAGAGTTTGGGGTTGCAACACTTATATCAAAAGGCTTTAGCCTGATAATCTCGAACCCAAATCGGAGAAGTGCATCTTCATAGTATACTTGAGGGAGTCCTGGACTAAGGGGTCCTCGGGCGTCCGGCCTGTTAGCCATGGGCCGGACTGATGGGCTGCGAAAATACGAAGACCGAAGACTGCACCCGTGTCTGGATGGGACTCTCCTTGGCATGGAAGGCAAGCTTGGCGGCCGAATATGTAGATTCGTTTCTTTTTAACCGACCTTGTGTAACCCTAGATCCTCCTGGTGTCTATATAAACCGGAGGACTTAGTCCGGAAGGGGAGATATTCATTACCCTAGTCATATAGGCTAGACTTCTAGGGTTTAGCCATTATGATCTCGTGGTAGATCAACTCTTGTGATACTCATATCCATCAAGATCAATCAAGCAGGAAGTAGGGTATTACCTCCATAGAGAGGGCCCGAACCTGGGTAAACATCGTGTCCCTTGTCTCCTGTTACCATCGACCTTAGACGCACAGTTCGGGACCCCCTACCCGAGATCCGCCGGTTTTGACACCAACATTGGTGCTTTCATTGAGAGTTCCACTGTGCCCTCGACGAAAGGTTCAATGGACCTTTCAATCGTCGATAGTGATGCTGTCCAAGGAGAAACTTTCCTCCCCGGACAGATCTTCGTGTTCGGCGGCTTCGCGCTGCGGGCCAACTCGCTTGGCCACCTGGAGCAGATCGATAGCTACGCCCCTGGCCATCAGGTCAGATTTGGGAGTTTGAATTATGTTGTGGACATCCGTGGAGATTTGATCTTCATCGGATTCGAGACCGCAGCGATCGCTCCTGGTCACCTTGATGAACATGACCTAAATCTGTTGTCAGACCGCACCCCGGAGATAGCTCCTGTGACCACTCTGGCCTCAGATCCAGAGCATACTGCGGCATCCAAGGATTGGAGGCTCAACCCCACCACGGAGGCCATAGATCCCCCGACGTTGGAGCCGCACATGGACTTAACCTCACACAATATCTGTGTCACCGGAATCCCGGACTCATCTCTGGTCATAAGTTCCGAACTATGTGAGCCCACGGACGCCAAACCTAATCATTCATCGATCTTCGAATTCAGCGCCGCAGACATCTTCCAGCACTCGCCTTTGGGCGATGTGCTAAACGCATTAAAGAGCCTGTCCTTGGCGGGGGACTTGCCACCGAACTATGTCCGGTTTGAACTAGGGTATGAGGATCGAGAATTTCGCTTCCCACCCGCCACCCACTTCATAGCGACTATCGAGGACTTAACCGACACGTTAATTACGACTCCGAAGACATCGACGGTATGGACGACGATGTCGACGAGGAGCAAGGCCAGAATCCGCCATACACTGAACGCTGGACGGCCACTTCTTCGTACGATGTGTACATGGCGGACACACCCAAAACTACTAATGACGATGACAAAGAAAATCAAGTTGAGAATAAACCTCCTGAGACACAGCAAAAACGCCGGCGTCCTCGGCGCCGCTCTAAGTCATGCCGTTCAAAAGACAGCAATGCTGGCACCAGTTAAGATAATACTCCGGACGAAGCCGAAAACAATAAATACCTTGCTGAGGTAACATCCGAACAGGAGGAGCAAGAAAACGAGCAAACTAGCCCCGACGGACGGGCCAGACCCAACGACTCGGAGGATGGTAGTTACCGTCCGCTCTTCGAGGATGAGGAAAGCCTCGGCAACGAAGATTTCATCGTGCCTGAGGAACCTCTCGAGCAGGAGTGCTTCAAGCAATAGCTAATAGGAACGGCAAGGAGCCTGAAAAAGAAACAGCAGCAGATGGACTGATGTCCTGGCACCGGAAGAATACGGCCTCAGACGCCTAGCCAAGAGTTATCCAAAGCGAAGGCTGCTACCCCAGTTCGATGAAGAGGCGCCGGAGCCCGTACCTCCCTCGCGTAATGCGGCCGATCGACAACCACGGGGTCAGGACAGTGCGGCGGATCGACCACCTCGTGGTCGGGATAGAGCGGAAATTCAAGCCGAACAGCCGGCCCCGCCGCCACAGAAAAATAGAGACAAGACAGTTCGGGGTCATACATACGACCTCTGGCAAACCCTGGGCAGTAAAGCAGGACATACAAGATCGATCTATGGATCGCGAGGACGTGCCTCGACACGCGACGACGGCTACCTATTCGGACGTGACAAACCTAGTCACGCTCGAGCCGATAACCATAGACAGACTCCATCGGAGCTATGTCGCGACTTGGCCCGATATAGAGGCGCCGCACACCCTCTTTGCTTCACTTATGAAGTAATGGACCATGAATTCCCTGAAGGGTTCAAACCCGTCAATATTGAACCATACGACGGAACAACCGATCCCGTGGTATGGATCGAGGATTTTATTGTCCACATTCACATGGCCCGTGGAGATGACCTCCATGCTATCAAATACCTCCCACTAAAACTCAAAGGGCCAGCTCGGCACTGGTTAAACAGCATGCCTGAAAATTCCATCGGCAGCTGGGAGGACTTGGAAGAAGCCTTTCTTGACAACTTCCAAGGTACATACGTCCGCCCGCCAGACGCTGATGACTTAAGTCACATAGTTCAACAGCCCGGGGAGTCAGCCAGGAAATTCTGGACTAGTTTCCTAACTAAAAAGAACCAGATCGTCGATTGTCCGGATGCAGAAGCCCTAGCGGCCTTTAAGCATAGCATCCGCGACGAATGCCTCGCCCGCCACCTCGGCCAAGAAAAACCGAAATCTATGGCCGCCCTCACGGCCCACATGACCTGCTTTTGTGCGGGCGAGGACAGCTGGCTGGCTCGTAGTAAAAATACGGCCAGCGAGGCAGGCCCCTCCGAGGCCAAAAATAGCAACAGCAAGCCCCGACGCAGCAGACACAAACACCGAAGCAAAGGCGATAGCACCGATGAAACCGATGTAAACGCCGGATTCAACGGCTCCAAGTCCGGTCAGCGGAAAAAGCCATATCAAAGAAACAATCAGGGACCATCTAGCATGGACCGCATACTTGACCGTCCATGCCAAATTCATGGCATCCCGCACAAACCAGCCAATCATACCAACAGAGATTGTTGGGGTTTTAAGAAAGCCGGCAAGTTAAACACCGAGAATAAGGAAAAGGAATCGCAGAGCGAGGACGATGACGAGGAGCCCCTGCAGCCAACCACAGGGGGACAGAAGAAGTTTCCCCCTCAAGTGAAAACAGTAAACATGATATATGTTACACACATCCCCAAAAGTGAGCGCAAACGCGCATTAAGGGACGTCTACGCGATAGAGCCAGTCACCCCAAAATTCAATCCATGGTCGTCATTTCCGATCACCTCTGATCGTCGGGACCACCCGACGAGCATCCGTCATGGAGGTTCAGCCGCACTAGTCCTAGACCCAATCGTCGACGGATTTCACCTAATGCGAGTCCTCATGGACAATGGCAGCAACCTCAATCTGCTCTATCAGGACACAGTATGCAAAATGGACATTAACCCTTCACGGATCAAACCTACAAGGAGTACCTTTAAGGGAGTCATACCAGGCGTAGAGGCCCGCTGTACGGGCTCAATCACACTAGAAGTTGTCTTCGGATCTCCGGATAACTTCCGAAGCAAGGAGTTAATCTTCGATATCGTCCCCTTTCGCAGCGGCTATCACACACTGCTCGGACAAACCACATTCGCTCGATTCAATGCAGTGCCGCACTATGCCTATCTTAAGCTCAAGATCCCCGGTCCACGCGGTGTCATCACGGTTAACGAAAACACGGAACACTCCCTCCATACAGAGGAGTACACCGCGCCCTTGTAGCAGAAGTACATAACGGCCTTCTCAAGCAGAACAGTAATCTGGCTGCCGAGCCCCTGGACACCGTTAAGAAGGTCCGGACTACGCTGCAACAGGACAGCTCGGCTCGTCAAGACTTCAATTAGCAAATTGGCCTCCGTCCCAGCCCCAATCTGGCAGTGGCATTTGTACCACGCATACATAATTACACACTAGAAATCCCATGGGCATCGATGGAGGCACAGATAGCTCGCGGTCCACTGTTCGGCTCGACCGATCCCGGACACACATATACTGTGAATATTTTCTTTTTCCTTTTCCAGGTTTATTTTACATAGGCCTTCTTCGACGGCCCGACCACCGATCCTGTCAAAGGATAAAAACACCAAGTAGGCAAGGAGCTTTGGCGTACAAGGGAATCCCCAGGTGGTTTCTGCTAACGATTGCTATACCTGTTTTACATACCCGCACGTAGCTCGCTCTTGGTCATGGCATGTTAAATAGCCTTACTTGCTTATTGCATTTCTTGTACAAGTACGCCTCGACGTATTAGTCACATTACAATGGTAAATAAATGGTAGCAGCAGCTTATTAGTTTATTTTCTCCTTGCCTTTGTATTTATTACTCATCGAACCCATACACTCTGGTACGTGTCACTTCGCCAGGGGCTTCATCACGCCCCGCAGTACGGGAATAAAGTCCGAACATGTTTTATAGTACGGATCGGCACCTCGGAACTTATAGCATTATATGCATCGGCTTCGAATCATGTCTTTGGTCAATAGTTGGGTTTCCCGGCTCCTGTGCTTACTACCTTATGTTCCGCTATATCAGCTAGGGTAGTAAAGGGAGAAATACTGCGATTGTGTCCCGGTTCTTCCGGACGAGCACCTCAGTAGAGAAAGCCGAAAACTGACTGTCATGATGCAGCGAGAGCTGGTCAGCTGTTTGAGAGGTTTCAAATCCTTAGAGATTTTTTCCGCTTTATGCGAGGAATCGGTTTTATCCGATCAGGCGTGTATAGCGCCCCTAGCTCGGTCTTTCGAATACCAGGGGCTTCACCAAGATTCTTATTGTCAAACCCCTATGGCTACGTGAGGGTGATAAAAGCCGTATAGTCCGATCGCCTTGTTTGTTGTGCTAAATACCTCCTTTAAGGACCAGCATGTGGAGTAAAGAGTGTTTAGATTTATCCCGAACACCCCCGTAGTATCTATGTGGGGGCAGAAGCCGACGACTGGTTAACCCTCAGATTACATAAACGGCCGCACAGGAGGCAAAATTTTAAGAGTCACAAGCATTATATTACATAACGACCTTGTTTTATATTACAAGACAGTATAACATGAATGTTTTCATGGGAATATAACATCCTTCGCACATTGCTCCGCCACAAAGGCGGGATCCCTCCAGGACACCATCAAAATATAGCTCGGGTCGACGGTGCTCCTTGCCCTCAGGCGGCCCTTCGGTCATCAGCTTCTTGGCATCCATCTTCGCCCAGTGCATCTTGACGCGGGCAAAGGCCATCCGTGCACCTTCAATGCAGACCGACCGCTTTATGACCTCAAGCCGTGGGCACGCACTAACAAGCCGCTTCACATGTCTGGAGTAGCTGCTGGGCATAGGCTCGGCAGGTCATAGCCGGACTATTAGGTCCTTCATGGCTAGCTCGGCCGCCTTGTGCAGCTCGACCAGCTGTTTTAGCTGGTCCCTGAAGGGTACCGGATGTTCTGGTCCGAGGTATTGAGACCAGAACAGTTTCTCCGAAGAACTCCCTTCTTCGGCTCGATAGAACTCGGCAGCATCCGATATGCTGCACGGCAAATCCGTAAACGCACCTGGAGAGCTCAAAATTCGGGTAAGCACAAGGAACGTTTCCTTCACAGACTTGCTTTGCATAATGAAAGCCTTACCCGCCGCGATCTTCTTGGCCGCCTGGATCTCCTGGAGGGCGCTCTGGGCTTCGGCCCGGGCATCTCGTGCGCTCTGGCAGGCCTTCGCAAGTTCGGACGCTTATGTCTTAGAATCACGCTCCAATGACTCATACTTCTTGACGGCGTCCGGGAGCTCTTGCTGGACCTCGTTGACCCGGGCCTCGTGCTTCTCGCGTGCGGCGCGCTCCTTGGCCGCTTTGTCCTCGGCCTCAGCTGACGCCTTCTTGAGAGCCGCCACCTCGGTCATGGCCCCTAACAAAGTTCATGACGCTTTAGTCCGCACGACACATTCATTCTTCCAAAAATATATGCGCAGGTTACCGCATACCTCGGCTGTCCTCCAGCTGCTTCTTTACGAGGCCGAGCTCCTTGTTGGCCCGCTCCAGGCTCTGCTTCAGGCCGGAGACCTCTGCAGTTTGAGCGGCAGCAGCCAGCAGCGACGCCTGCTTGTTCACATAGACATATTATGTTAGACTCCGGTAAAAATTGTTTTGGTCCTCTGTTCGGCTTTTTCTTTCCGAACACCGAACAGAGCATCAGGGGCTACTGTCTACACTGCGATATTCTTTCTACAATTATTACCTCAAAGCCTGTTAAAAGGTTAGCACATGCCTCGGTTAGTCCGCTTTTGGCGGACTAAACCTTTTCGATCACCGTACCCATAAGGGAACGGTGTTCATCCACAATGGAGGCGCCTCGCAGCGCTTCCAGCAGATTATCCGGTGCCTCTGGTTGGACAGAGGTCACCGGCGGAACAGGTACACCCCCTCCTTCCGGGGAGGGCCGTTCGCTGGACTCCGGAGCCATGTAGGTCTCCGGAACGGTATCCGGCTGAGGGCCGAATGGAACTTGGCCCCCATCGCCAGTCCCCATGAGTCTTTTTCCCCCATGTGTCCGGCGGCCGAGGAGTCATCTTGGGGCGCCACCCTGACGATCTCCGGAACCTCCCCCCGGTCTGGGAAGGTCCTTTGGGACACCACCTCATCATCACCCTTGAGCGAGATAGAGTGAGCGGGCGGCGCAGACATGCTAGCCATCTCCTTTGAGTCCAGCGAACCTTCTGTCGAGGATCGCGGAGAGCCGTCGCGGGTCGAACTGCAATGGCATAATTTAAACATATTATAAAGAGGGAAAGCCAAGTATTTGGATATGCATAAGGTTTTTGGGACTTACGAGGCGGCCCGAGGGTTGGTCCGGGGCATTCGCTCCGGACTGCTATCAACATCCCATGCGGAGTTATCCGCAAGGTAGCCCTTCCCCTTCTTGGGCGCCTTCGCCTCCAGATTCGTGGAGGCCCCCCTTTTTCTCCTTCCCCCCTCAGGGGGAGAGCCGCTTTCTTCCTCCTCCTCGCCGTCGTCTTCGGCGGCCGAAGAGTCAGTCTCATCTTCGGACGACATGTCCGAAGCACATTTTCGGCGAAGGCCACTCCTGGTCCCTTTGGCCGTCTTCTTGGCCTTCTTCTCCGGCACATCATAAGGCGCCGGAAACAGCATCTTCGTTAGGAGTGGGGTCTCCTCGTCTTCGGGTAGCAGAGCTGGATAATTAATCCGCCCCGCTATGTCGGTCCAGGCCTAAAAGAAATTGATAGGAAGGCTTAGACTCCTCCCTCAACATATGCCAGTAAAGGCTACACCTTGAAAACATGAAAGAGCTTACCGAATTAGCCTAGAGCTTTAAGCTAAGCCCGCGATCCTCGGTCGTGGGCGGTGGTGTCTCGCCGGCCTTGAAGAGCACTTTCCAGATGTCTTCGTACGTCATGCCGAAGAGATCTAGCAGCGCCTGGTGCTTGGCCGGATCGAACTCCCACAAATAGCAGGTCCGGCGTTGGCACGGAAGGACCCGGCGAATGAGCATAACCTGGATCATATTAACAAGTTTGATCTTCTTTGTTATCATGTTCTGGATGCACGTCTGGAGCCCAGTCGGCTCGTTCGAAGATCCCCAGGTCAGGCCCTTCTCTTGCCAGGAGGTGAGCCGCATCGGAACTCCGGATCGGAATTTGGGGGCTGCCGCCCAGTTGGTATCGCGCGGCTCGGTGATGTAGAACCACCCTGATTGCCAACCCTTCACCGTCTCCACAAAGGAGCCTTCAAGCCAGGAGACATTGGGCATCTTGCCCACCATGGCACGTCTGCACTCTGCTTGCTTGCCGCTCACCACCTTCGGCTTCACGTTGAAGGTCTTCAGCCACAGGCCGAAGTGAGGCGGGATGCGAAGAAAGGCCTCGCATACGACTACAAATGCTGAGATGTTAAGGATGAAGTTGTGGGCCAGATCGTGGAAGTCCAGCCCATAGTAAAACATCAGTCCACGAACGAATGGGTGGAGAGGGAATCCCAGCCCGCGGACGAAATGCGCAAGGAACACCACCCTCTCATGAGGCTTGGGGGTAGGGATGATATGTCCCTTGGCCGGGAGTCGGTGAACGATCTCCTTAGCCAGGTATCCGGCCTCTCGGAGCTCCTCGATATCTCTCTTCTTAACGGAGGAGGCCATCCACTTGCCCCCTGCTCCGGATCCGGACATGGTTGGGGTGCTTTCTCGGGCGGGCAAAGCTGGAGCTTGGGTGCTAGAGCTCAAGCTTGGAGGGCCGGAGGAAGAGAGAAGGCGTGGGAGAAGAAGGGGGAATCCTTATCCCCTTATAAAGGGTCGCGAATATCAAGCGCCTCCCCACTCGCCTCGAAACTTGCCTATTCCCAAGGACTGTGAAAATAGTACGGTTGGGTTACCCACGCCCGTATTGATGAGAATCCCGCAATAAGGGGACACGATCTCTTCTTTGACAAGACAAGCCAATGGCGACCGCGTCTCGAAACGTGGAGCGGCAGACGAAAAACGGTTCAAAATTATGACCGGACAGTTGTGATGTCATGTTACAAAAAAGTTGTCAGCGGATTGGACTCATGTAAAATTATCTTCTCTCTGCGGTTGTGTGTGGTGTGTGCGTTACAGGTCCGGACACGTCGATACGTCCGAAGACAATCCTGGAGTTCGGAAAGGAGAACCCGCCTTGCAATGCCGAAGACAAAATCTGCGCGCCGGACTCCTCGTCATTGAAGCCAGGTTCAGGGGCTACTGAGGGAGTCCTGGACTAAGGGGTCCTCGGGCGTCCGGCCTGTTAGCCATGGGCCGGACGTATGGGCTGCAAAAATACGAAGACCGAAGACTGCACCCGTGTCCGGATGGGACTCTCCTTGGCATGGAAAGCAAGCTTGGCAGCCGAATATGTAGATTCCTTTCTTTGTAACCGACCTTGTGTAACCCTAGATCCTCCCGGTGTCTATATAAACCGGAGGACTTAGTCCGGAAGGGGAGATATTCATTACCCTAGTCACATAGGCTAGACTTCTAGGGTTTAGCCATTACGATCTCGTGGTAGATCAACTCTTGTAATACTCATATCCATCAAGATCAATCAAGCAGGAAGTAGGGTATTACCTCCATAGAGAGGGCCCGAACCTGGGTAAACATCGTGTCCCTTGTCTCCTGTTACCATCGACCTTAGACGCACAGTTCGGGACCCCCTACCCGAGATCCACCAGTTTTGACACCGACAATACCCTAAGGAAACAATTGGGTACACCTTCTACCACAGATCCGAAGGCAAGATTTTTGTTGCCAAGAATGGAACCTTTCTAGAGAAGGAGTTTTTCTCTCGAAAGAAGTGAGTGGGAGGAAAGTAGAACTTGATGTGGTAATTGTACCTTCTCTCGAATTGGAAAGCAGCACATCAGAGAAATACGTTCCCGTGATGCCTACACCAACTAGAAAGGAAGCTAATGATGATGATCATGAAACTTCAGATCAAGTTACTACCGGACCTTGTAGGTCGAGCAGAGCACGATCTGCACCAGAGTGGTACGGTAATCCTGTCCTGGAAGTCATGTTACTAGACCATGGCAAACCTACGAACTATGAAGAAGCTATGATGAGCCCAGATTCCGACAGATGGCTTGAGGCCATGAAATCTGAGATAGAATCCTTGTATGAGAACAAAGTGTGGACTTTGGTGGACTTGTCCGATGATCGGCAAGCCATAGAGAATAAATGAATCTTCAAGAAGAAGACTGACGCTGATGGTAATGTTACTATTGTACAGAGCTTGACTTGTCGCAAAAGGTTTTCGACAAGTTCAAGGGGTTGACTACGATGAGACTTTCTCACTCGTGGCGATGCTTAAGTTCGTCTGAATCATGTTAGCAATTGCCGCATTTTATGATTATGAAATCTGGAAAATGGACATCAAAACAGCATTCCTTAATGGATTTCTTAAAGAAGAGTTGTATATGATGCAACCAGAAGGTTTTGTCGATCCTAAAGGTGCTGAAAAGTGTGCAAACTCCATTGATCCATCTATGGACTGGTGCAAGCATCTCGGAGTTGGAATATATGCTTTTATGAGGTGATCAAAGCATATGGTTTTATACAGACTTTCGGTGAAGCATGTATTTACAAGAAAGTGAGTGGGAGCTCTGTAGCATTTCTGATATTATATGTGGATGACATATTGTTGATTGGAAATGATATAGAATTTCTGGATAGCATAAAAGGATACTTGAATATGAATTTTTCAATGAAAGACCTTGGTGAAGCCGCTTCTATATTAGGCATCAAGATCTAAAAGATAGATCAAGACGCTTGATAAGATTTTTCAATGAGTACATACCTTGACAAGATTTTGAAGGAGTACAAAATGGATAAAACAAAGGAGTTCTTGACTATATTGTAAGGTGTGAAGTTGAGTAAGACTCAAAGCCCGACCACGGCATAAGATAGAGAGAGAATGAAATTCATTCCCTATGCCTCGGTCATAGGTTCTATAAAGTATGCCATGCTGTGTACTAGACCTATTGTGTACCTTGCGATGAGTTTGGCAAGGGGGTATGATATGTCTCCAACGTATCTACTTTTCCTAACGCTTTTCCTCTTGTTTAGGACTCTAATTTGCATGATTTTAATGAAACTAACCCTGGACTGACGCTATTTTCAGCATAACTACCATGGTGTTGTTTTTGTGCAGAAATAAAAGTTCTCGGAATGGAACGAAACTTTGCGAGGAATTTTATACAATAAATAAGAATTTCTGGAGCCAAGACCTACCGGAGAGGGGGCCCTGGGTGGGCACAACCCACCAGGGCGAGCCCCCTCTCCTGGCACACCCAGGTGGGTTGTCCCCACCTGGTGGCCCCGCAGACCCTGAAACCGGCGCTATAAAATCCTATTTTCTAGAAATAAACAGGGAGAAAGAATTATCGCGATCCACGAGACGGAGCCGCCGTCACCTCTTGTTCTTCGTCGGGAGGCCAGATCTGGAGTCCGTTTGGGGCTCCGGAGAGGGGGATCTTCGTTCTTCATCATCACCAACCCTTCTCCATCGCCAATTCCATGATGCTCCCCACCGGGAGTGAGTAATTCCTTCATAGGCTCGCTGGTCGGTGAGGAGTTGGATGAGATTCATCATGTAATCGAGTTAGTTTTGTTAGGACTTGATCCCTAGTATCCATTATGTTCTTACATTGATGTTGCTATGACTTTGCTATGCTTAATGCTTGTCACTTTGGGCCCGGGTGCCATGAACTCAGGTCTGAACCGTTTATGTTATCATCATTATATCCATGTTCTAGATCCGATCTTGCAAGTTATAGTCACCTACTACGTGTTATGATTCGGCAACCCCGGAGTGACAATAGTCGGGACCACTCCCGGTGATGACCGTAGTTTGAGGAGTTCATGTATTCACTATGTGTTAATGCTTTGTTCCGATTCTCTATTAAACGGAGGCCTTAATATCCTTGAGTTTCCAATATGGACCCCGCTGCCACGGGAGGGTAGGACAAAAGATGTCATGCAAGTTCTTTCCATAAGCACGTATGACTATTTACGGAATACATGCCTACATTATATTGACAAACTCGAGCTAGTGCCGTATCGCCCTATGTTATAACTGTCTCATGATGAATATGATCCAACAAGTCACTGATCCAATGCCTACGAATTTATCCTATATTGTTCTTGCTAAGTTATTACTGCTATCATCACTGTTACACTTGCTACGAAATTACTGCTATCACTGTTACCGTTACCGTTACTGCCGCTACTATTATCAAAACTATCATACTACTTTGCTACTAATCACTTTGCTGCAGATAATTAATCTCCAGGTGTGGTTGAATTGACAACTCAGCTACTAATACCTTCAAATATTCTTTGGCTCCCCATGTGTCGAATCTATAAATTTGGGTTGAATACTCTACCCTCGAAAACTGTTGCGATCCCCTATACTTGTGGGTTATCAAGACCTTTTTTGGCGCCGTTGCCGGGGAGCATAGCTATTTTTGTTGAGTCACTTGGGATTATTATCATATTATCACTATGAAGAATCTGATGCTAAGACTAAGATATTTCCCTCAAAGACGAGGGGAGGTAAGGAACTACCATCCAGTTCTCCTTTAGATTCACCTTCTGTTATAAGCAAACTTGCAACACCACCACATGCTATTAATTCTGATATGTCACAAGTTAGTGATGATGCTACTTCTGCTATGGATAATGCTTATGATGATGCTAGTACCTTGCTTGATAATGATGATGTGCCACTTGGTGATTTTCTTGATAAACAAATTGCTAGAGTAATACAACATGATGTTGTTGAATCTGATGATGAGCTTGAAACTGAATCTCCTGAAACACCTGCTAGAACTAGCCTTCCTAGATATGAACTGCCTAAGGTACCGGAAGGTTATGTTATGAGTGAAGAAACAACTAGAGATATTCTTGCTTGTAGAGATAGAGATGATCTAGAGAAATTATTAAGAAAGTATAAAGAAAAATCTCTGAATGCTAGAATGAAATGTGATCCTAAGTTTGCTACTTCACCTATCTTTATTGATGATAAGGATTATGAATTCTCTGTCGACCCAGAGTTAATTACTTTGGTTGAATCTGATCCTTTCCATGGTTATGAAACGGAAACTTTTGTGGCACATCTTACTAAGTTGAATGATATAGCTACCCTTTTTACTCATGATGAGAAAACTCGCTATTACTTTATTCTCAAATTATTTCCTTTCTCATTAAAGGGTGATGCTAAAGCTTGGTACCATACTCTTGCTCCTGGTTGTGTGCGTAGTCCCCAGGATATGATTTATTACTTCTCTGAAAAATATTTCCCTGCTCATAAGAAACAAGCTGCTTTATAGGAAATATTTAACTTTGTTCAAATTAAAGAAGAGAGTCTCCCACAAGCTTGGGGGAGGCTTTGCCTGATCATCCTCTTAAGAAAATGAAATACTTGATATCTTCTATAATGGACTAACTGCGATGCTTCTAGGGATTTCCTAAACAGTTGTTCTGGTTGTGTTTTCAGGGAACAAACTGTTGAACAAGCTGAGGAATTATTGAATAACATATTGAAAAATTATGATGATTGGACTCTTCGTGAACCACCGACTAAACCCACTCCGAAGAAGAGGGGTATATTATATCTCAGTCCTGAAGATATGCAAGAGGCAAAGAAATCTATGAAGGAAAAGGTATTAAAGCTGAGGATGTTAAAAATTTACCTCCTGTTGAAGAAATACATGGGCTTAATACACCACCACTGCCTAAGGTGGTAGAGGTAAATTCTCTTATGAAGGTCAATGATAATGACAATCCTCACAATATGCATCCTAGTCAATGCCTTTATGAGTTTGAAAACTATATTAGAAAACAAGATCACTTCAATGCAAATGTTATGAAACAATTGAAATATAATTCTGATATGATTGCTCGTTTGAGTGACTTGTTATTTAGAATCTCAAATGATGTTAGAGGTGTTGGAAAGCATGCTTCTATGGTTCAAACTCAATTATAACAAGTTGCTAAATCTCAAAGAGAGTTGCTTGAAGAAATGAATAATAATATACATGACTTTGCTGTTAGAGTTGCAACTAGAGGAGGTAAAATGACCCAGGAACAACTTTATCCAGAGGGACACCCAAAAAGAATAGAACAGGATTCACAAAGGAACAACACCACTGCACCTAGTCCTTCTAAAAAGAAAAGGAAGAAGAAAAATGATAGGAATTTGCATGCTCCTAGTGAACCTGAAATAGAAAAACCTCCTGATAATGATAATGAAACTTCTATCTCTGATGCTGAAACTTAGTCTGGTAATGAACATTCACCTAGTGATAATGAAAAGATAATGCTGATATTCATGAAAATACTCAACCAAATAATAAAGAACCGGACAACGATGTTGAGATAGAACCACCTATTGATCTTGAGATAGCAAAAACTTGGAGATCCGGGAATACCAACTATACCTTGCTCCAACAAAAAGAATTATGTGAAAACTGCTTTGTGTGATTTAGCAGCTGGTGTTAGTGTTATGCCTTTCTCTTTATATAAAATACTTGATATGAATAAACTTACACCTAATGAAATATCTTTGCAAATGGCTGACAAATCAAACTGCCATACCTATCGGTATCTAGGAGGATGTGCCCGTTGTTGTTGCTAATGTTACTATTTTGACTGACTTTGTTAGACTTGAGATGCCCGAGGACGACACCATGTCGATTATCCTTGGTAGACCCTTGTTGAATACTGTAGGGGCTGTTATTGATTGCAATAAAAGCAAGGTCACTTTTCATATTAACGGTAATGAGCATATGGTGCACTTTCCGAAGAAACAATTCCAAGTGAATGGTATTAATGTTATTGAAAAATCTCCGACAATCACTATTGGAAGTTTTCAAATACCTCTACCTACTGTCAAAAATAAATATGAAATGCTTATTGTTGGGGACATTCATATCCCCATTGAGGTAACTTAGTGATTTTATGGAAGTTCTTCGGTTTAATGCTAATCGAAAGTGGTTGTTAATAAGACCTGATCAACCTTATTAATGGATCATTTTTGAAAGGCATGAAGTTGATGAATTTAGTAAGCACTACCTTCTATCCCTACTTTAGTTTTATGTTTTTATTAGTTAAATAAAATAAAATTCCATGTATTGTCTGTTTTCTGAATTTCCCGTGCAATAAAAAATGACCCAAAAATAAAAGTTCTCAGAATGCCCTGAATATTTAATACGATTTTTTCTGAATATTTCTGAATTTATGGTGCAAATAATATCAGAGGGAGGTGCACAGGGTGGGCACAACCCACCTGGGCGCACCAGGACCCCCAGGCGCGCCCTGGTGGGTTGTGGTCCCCACGTGGGCCCCCTCACTTATCCCTTTAGCCCACTTCATCACTTACCTCCAGAAAAAAATATCTCCATTGCTCTCTCTCCCATGTTCTTGCTCTCAAACCCGCGGATTTCGATCTCTTTGCTCGAAGCTCCGTTTCTGAAACTGTTTTGGGGAATTGTCGCTTGGTATGTGACTCCACTATTTGTCCAACTAGTTTTTGTTTTAGTGGTTTATATTTTGAATAATTAGCTACTCTTGGTGCTGGTGTAGATGAGCTTGCATGTTAAATTCTTAGAGTTCTAAGTAGTTTGAATGCTTGTTACGGCCTCTATGCATCCCTGAGTAGTTGCTATCAATTTATTGAAGTTTTGTTGATAAATTTTTGTCACCCAAAAATTTTCAGAAAATTGTACGCGAACATGATGAACTTGTTTGGAAGGAGTTCTTCGAGGAGGAGATCCTCGGGGGCATTGTTGCGGGATATCCGCGGCCACCTATGGGACCGGGTGGCCCCTTGTTGGTTCGGCGGGGGGACGTCGCGTTGCAAAAAGAGCAGAACAGCACGCGGCAACATGGCAGAGAGCACACAAGCAATTTACCTAGGTTCGGGCCGGCGCGAGGCATAAGACCCTACTCCTGCTTTGGTGGATTGATGGTGGAATGAGTGTGGTGACGCGTAGTACACTTGCCCGGCAGGGTCTGCCTAGGGGCCGCTGAGGGAGTCCTGGATTAGGGGGTCCTCGGACAGCCGGACTATATCCTTTGGCCGGACTGTTGGACTATGAAGATACAAGATTGAAGACATCGTCCCGTGTCCGGGTGGGACTCTCCTTGGCGTGGAAGGCAAGCTTGGCAATACGGATATGTAGATCTCCTCCCTTGTAACCGACTCTGCGTAACCCTAGCCCCCTCCGGTGTCTATATAAACCGGAGGGTTTAGTCCGTAGGACAAGAACAATCATACCATAGGCTAGCTTCCAGGGTTTAGCCTCTACGATCTCGTGGTAGATCAACTCTTGTAATGCTCATATCATCAAGATCAATCAAGCAGGAAGTAGGGTATTACCTCCGTCGAGAGGGCCCGAACCTGGGTAAACATCGTGTCCCCCGCCTCCTGTTACCATCCGCCTTAGACGCACAGTTCAGGACCCCCTACCCGAGATACGCCGGTTTTGACACCGACATTGGTGCTTTCATTGAGAGTTCCACTGTGCCGTCATCATAAGGCTGGATGGCTCGTCTCATTGTCAAGGACAACATCACCTCTGGGGGAGCCCTGGCTATAGGCCAAACTCTCCGACTAGGCGGTTTCGTCATGACCGCCCGTTCGGCTGTTGCACCGACGATGACTTCTCGGGTCATCGAAAACAGCCTCCACGTCGGCTCGGAATTCGCCGAGCAGTTGGATCCAATGGGGCTCTCTTCCTTGAACGAGCTCTTGGATCGCATCGCCGCCTTGGGAGTCGCTATGGACTATATTCAGATCGGGCTTAAACCCGACCAAAGGGAGATTACTCCCCGCCGGTCACCCATCAGATAGCGGTGGTGGAGGAGCAATGTGGCGATTCTTCCTCTATCTTGAGGACAAACTATGTCCGGATTCCCGAGCTCTTCGAGACGGATACCCGTCTACGGGAGGACATGGCCAAAACCTTGAACCTAGAATCAGGCAGCGGGCCAGACCTATTGGGCAACATCCCGGAGCCCGAACTTCTAAGATCGGAAACTCCTCCGCCCCTGGGTCTCAGATCGGGTCAAGGTTCGGACTTAAATCCACCCACCCACCCAGATATAAGCGATCTTTCCCACATTAGACAAGAGCCCCAGGAGACAGTACACCACTATTGGGCTAGATTCCTCCTTGTAATGAACAAGGTCAAGGACTATCGCGAGGAAGACGCAATTTCATTCTTTTGCAATAATTACACGGACAAGGGAATCCTCAACGCCATAAGTCGCCGTGACATAGCACACTTCGCTGACTTGGCGGCCATAGTACGGAAGTACTGTGCGATGGAAAGCGCCTGGAAAACGCAAACAAAATTCTGGGATCCTCCGGCCCTCACTAAACCCCTCGTCCGAACTAAAAGGGTGTACTCTCGTAAGTCACCCGATCCAGTTACAAAGAAACAAAAACCCGCTACAGGGCGCGGAACCGTATTGGAGGGATGGCTTAATGGGCCATGCAAAATTCATAGTACAGCGGATACCATGCCAACACACAGCCTTAGAGCATGTTGGGTACTCCGGCAGGTGGCCAAGAGCGGTGAGGATCTCCTCATCAACAATACCGCAGAGCACCATCCCGCAGAAAACAGCAATACAATATTGACAGTCTTCGAGACCTTCGCCTCGAATAATAGGCGTAAGCGAGCACTCCGCAGCCTTGCCGAAGTCTACCACATGGCAGCAATAAATCCATGGAGTGATACGGCTATCACCTTCAATGCCAGTGACGAACCCAAATTCCGAACAGCCCGAGCACCAGCCGCCTTGGTCCTTAGTCCAATTGTGGATGGCTTCTGGCTGACTAAAGTGCTCATGGACGGCGGCAGCGGATTAAACCTCATCTATGAAGAAACTCTTAGCAAAATGGAAATAGACAGGAGCCGCATTGAGCAAAGCAGCACGACCTTCACAGGAATCATCCCTAGTCGGGAGGCACGATGTGCAGGAAAAATGATGCTAGACGTGGTATTCGGCACGCCGGAGAATTATTGTTCCGAAGAAATCACATTCCAAGTGGCCCCGTTCAGTAGCGGATACCACGCCCTTTTAGGGCGGGAGGCATTCACGATCTTCCAAGCCATACCCCATTACGGGTACATGAAGCTCAAAATGCCCGGGCCCAATGGAATCATCACTCTAGCTAGTGATCCGGACATAGCACTCCGCGCCAAAAATAAAACCGCCGCACTAGCCCTCGAGGCGTTATCCTAAGCCCTCGTGGCCGAAGAACTGACGGCGCTGCGCTCCACAGTGGACAGGGACGACGTGATACTCGACAAAAGACCCAAATCCACCTCTTTTAAACCAGCGGATGAAATAGTCAAATTCCAAGTCCACCCAACGGACCCTACCAAAACAGCATCCATCGGGGCACAATTAAACCCCACAGTAGACGCCGCACTACGGAGTTCTTGTGCGAAAATTGGGACATCTTCGCCTGGCATCCTTCAGACATGCCAGGAATCCCACGCAGGCTGGCCGAGCATAGCCTTAACATTCTAAAGGGGTTCAAGCCGGTCAAGCAGACTCTTCGGCGTTTCTCTGAACCTAAGCGGTGGGAGAAGAGCTAGCCAAGTTACTGGAGGCCGGATTCATCCGAGAAATAAAACACCTGGACTGGCTAGCAAACCTGGTGATGGTACCAAAGAAGGACAAATCCTGGCGCCTATGTGTCGACTTCAAGGACCTTAACAAGGCTTTCCCCAAGGATCCCTTCCCCCTCCCTCGCATCGATCAAATTATTGACGCTACCGCAGGACACGACTCATTGTGTTTCCTCGATGCATACTCCGGATACCATCAAATTAAGATGGCGGAGTCCGATCAAGCCGCAACGGCATTTATCACTCCATACGGCCCCTTCTGTTTCAACACCATGCCTTTCGGGCTAAAAAATGCTGGTGCAACCTATCAACGCATGATTCAGACATGCTTGGAGACATAGATCGACAAAACAGTGGAGGCATATGTAGACGATGTGGTCATTAAAACCAGACACGTCGAAACCTTAATAGACGACTTGAGGCTCACGTTCAACAATCTCCGAACATACGGCATCAAGCTCAATCCGGAAAAATGCGTCTTCGGCGTGCCCGGCGGAAAGCTCTTAGGCTTCATCGTCTCTAATAGAGGAATTGAAGCAAACCCGGCCAAAATCTGAGCTCTGTCACAGTTGGCTATCCCAACAGACCTCAAGCAAATCCAGATACTAACTGGATGCGTGGCTGCCTTAAGTCGCTTTATCTCCTGATTAGGAGAAAAGGCACTACCCCTTTATCGCCTTCTTTGGCGCACCGAACACTTCGAGTGGATGGATGCGGCCATAGCCAGATTGGAAGAAATAAAAGCCATCCTGGCCACCAACCCAATCTTGGCTGCGCCAAATGTTGGCGAACCAATGCTGTTATATATAGTGGCAACTCACCAAGTTGTAAGCGCAGTACTCGTCGTCGAACGAGAGACGGACGGACATAAGTTCCCACTTCAAAAGCCGGTATACTATGTATCCACTGTCCTCACTCCATGCAAATCATGGTACCCACATTATCAAAAGATAGCATACGCGGTCTTCATGGCATCCCGGAAACTACGACACTACTTTCAAGAGTGTTCAATCATGGTGGCCTCTGAAGTACCACTCAACGACATAATAAACAACCGCGACGCCACGGGCCAGATTGCTAAATGGGCTATTGACCTCCTCCCGTTCGACATAATATATAAACCACGGCGAGCCATTAAGTCACAAGTACTGGCTGATTTTGTCGCCGAATGGACAGAAGACGAACTCCCTAAAGAGTACGGCGCGTACTCCAATTGGATCATGCACTTTGACGGCTCTAAAATGCTGGCGGGTCTAGGGGCTGGTGTCGTCCTGACATCCCCCACCGGAGATATAGTCCAGACTTATTCCAAATACTATAAATAGACTCCAACAACGCAGCAGAATACGAGGCCCTGTTACACGGTCTCCGGATGGCAGTCTCCATGGGCATTCAACGCCTAGAGGTGCGGGGGGGGTTCGAACCTCGCAATATCTCAAATAAATGGAGACTTCGATGCCAAGGATCCAAAAATGGCGGCTTGTCGCAACGCCGTCCTCAAAATGTTAGCTCGGTTCGAGGGGCTTGAATTCCACCATGTGGTCCGGGAAAACAATCAGGCGGCAGATATCCTTGCCCGCATCGGCGCTAAGCGCGACCCGGTCCCACCTAATATCTTCTTGGAAAGGCTGTTTAAGCCATCTGTGGTATGGGAAGGAGAGACCGGAAATAATAGTCCGGACCCGGACACAACGCCAGATCCCGAACACCCTGACGTAATCGGAGGCTCTACCACTGAAATAACCCTTCTTGGCCTACCTAACTAGGCAGAAACTACCTGAGGACCCAAACAAGGCATGTTGCATTGTGCGACGGTCTAAAGCCTACAAGGTCCACGAGGGAGAGCTTTATAAGAAAAGCGCTACCGGAGTCCTTCAAAGGTGCATCTCCGAAGAGGAAGGATGACAACTGTTGGCAGAAGTTCATGCTGGACTTGGCGGCCACCATGCCGTAGCCCGGGCCCTGGTAAGCAAGGCCTTCCGTACAGGTTTTTACTGGCCGACGGCCCGAGCAGACGCACAGGATCT
Organism: Triticum aestivum; assembly: GCF_018294505.1. Lineage (NCBI taxonomy): Eukaryota > Viridiplantae > Streptophyta > Magnoliopsida > Poales > Poaceae > Triticum > Triticum aestivum. The sequence continues at coordinate 353,941,692 of NC_057796.1, read as the reverse complement.
CGTTCAACGATACGTCGGTTGCCAGCTTTTTGCAAATCAAAGCCATATGCCGCCTACCGCTCTCCAAACAATCCCCATCACTTGGCCCTTTGCGGTTTGGGGGCTTGATATGGTCGGACCCCTCAAAGGGGGAAGCCATAAGAAAAAATACTTATTGGTCATGGTGGATAAATTCACCAAATGGATAGAAGCCAAACCAGTTAAAACGGCCGAGTCGAGACCAGTGATAGACTTCATATCTGGGGTTGTACACAGTTACGGCGTCCCCCACAGCATCATCACCGATAACGGCTCGAACTTTACAGCCGACAAGGTAAAAATTTGGTGCAGCAACATGGGCATTAAGCTCGATTATGCTTCTGTCTATCACCCGCAAACTAATGGTCAAGTCGAGCAAGCAAACGGTCTTATCATGAGCGGCATTAAACCCAGATTAGTGCGATCCTTAAAGAAATCAGACACGAACTGGGTAGAGGAGCTCGACTCCATACTATGGGGGTTGCGGACCACGCTGAATCGCACTACCGGATACACACCATTCTTTATGGTGTACGTCGCAGAGGCGGTACTGCCCTGCGACATAATTCATGACTCACCTCGAGTGCGCATGTGCAAAGAGAAAGAAGCCGAGCTTGATCGGCAGGACAGTTTGGACGCCTTGGAGGAGGAGCGTGACGTGGCAAAAGCCCGTTCCGCATTTTATCAGCAATAGGCTCGAAGGTATCAAAGAAGAGAAGTACGGGCCAAAACTTATAACGTCGGCAAACTCGTTCTACGCCTACCGGGGAAGAAAAAGAACAAGCTCAAGCCCAAATGGGAAGGTCCCTTCGTTATCGACCAAGTTCTGACCGGTGGAGCGTATCGTCTGCGGGATGCGTTGGAGAATCGACTCGAGCCAAACCCATGGAACGCAGCCAGACTCCGAAGGTTCTACGCCTAGTGCCGGACTCTATGTTCGTCTCCTTACCTCCATCAAATTTTTATATATCCGTTATCTGTCTTTTATTTCTTTCTTTCTTCCCTTTTTCTTCAAGGCCTTAAAAGGCTAAAATGTGTCTTGACTACACAATCTTGACGCGCTAGCCGCGCTCATTATACCTGGGGGCTTCTTATACAGAAGCTTAATATAACTATTTTTCGGGCTCTATGCCCCACACATGTGTTATTCTTCCACATGTACCTTTTTTCGCCATTATATGCATCGATATGACTTAAGTTTTGGCCAAGCTGGGTTGAAGTACACAGTCACTTAGACTGACTAAATTCTTCTTCTATACCATCCAACAGGTTGTCTAGCCTACAATCCTGTTGGGAATACTTTGCGGCTAATTCTACTCAGTCATACACCAAACTGACGGGGATCTCTTTCCCATCGGGCCCCACAGGTCCGACCTCGGCCATGTGGTTCGGGTCAGCCTTGGTATATCGTGTCTTCACCATGGCCCAGGCTTCCCTCGCACCTTGTCGGCAGGCTGGTATCTTCCATAATCGGAAGCGCCACCGCGCTCTCTTGAGCTTCTCTATAAGCTCCCCCACGCCCCCGAGCGGGGAGGCGGATGGCCACAAGGATTGGGAAATGCCCTGCATCACCTGCCAAACTTGTTCGTGTAGTCGTGAGAGCTCTGGCAGAAGATCACCCGCAGACCCGGGCATCTCCTCCGCGGGACGACCCGTTAGCATACCTGCAGACATAACTCTGTTAGCCGGTTTCTTCGCCGAACTCTTTAAAAGTTCGTTCAAGCACTTACTGAAAATGCCGCGTCGACGCCTCTTATTCTCCTTTACGGAGTTAGCAAGCTGGACTCGAACATCTTTTAGTTCCACGCCCAGCTGGATATTGGCGTCTTGGAGATCGTTTTTCTCCCGCCTAACCTGTGTAAGCACGCGCTCGCCAGCCTTTAGCTGTCGTTGAGCATGCGGCTCATCCCCTATCACGACCTCCGGATCCACTCCGGAGTCATCTGCAGAATCTATTGTTAGATTTGCATGCATGTCGCATACTACCTGGTACCTGTCAGTCTTTGCAATAGAAATAAGTGTTACCAGATGGGGCCTTCTCAGACTCCTTTACTGCGGCAATTGCGGCCTGAAGCTGGGCTTTGCACTCCTCCAGCTCTTGAGACAACCGGGTATTCTTCTCCGTAAGAACCTATGCAAAAAATGATCCTTAAATCAGTTGTGCTAACTGTTTAAAGTCTCAGGGGCTACTGATATACATAATTATTAGATTTTCTTACCCGTATATCCTTTACATACTGGTCCGTGGCTTTGGCAAGACCATTTTGAGCAGCTCGGATGTACGCGTCTCCTGAGTTAAAGGCGTCGAACGCCTCTTGGGAGAAATAAGCGTCGCGGAGTACGACCCGGCGGCGCCTGTGATTCATGGCACTCTCCACTTCGGAATTCGTAGCAGACAGCCTATCTGCATCCTCTGTAGGAGGAACATTCGGGGTTGGCCCCATGTTAGCGTCCGCCTCTAGGTCCGGCTCTGGAGCCCGGCTGGTGGAGGCGTGGCCGGCAACCTCTCCGGATATAGTCCGGCGAGCGTTTTTCCTACTAGGAAACATGGACGTTATTATATTTTTAAAAACGATAACCACGGAGCGGGGTTCTGTTTCATACCTCTGCGACGGCGTCTCAGTCCTGACCGCCTTCCTTTTAAGCCTACCCGGCTTCGGTGCCCCTTGTTGGTGAGTCACTGCGGGTTCGGCATGGCGTCCCGAGGGCCTTCCCTGTAAGACACCATATGTGTGCGGTAGGTGAAGTGCGGAAAAAGGGATCCTTCTCGGAAGTTGGGACTCCGGTTTTACTTACATGCGATGCAGGGAGTAGTCCAGGATAATCGGCTATGATGGCCACCATGGCATCATCGCAGCTCAATTGATAGAACGTCCTGTCAATCAGCTCCACAAATGTGTCCGGATCCTCTTCGAGTCCAGGGTCGAGGGCCCGGTCAGGGTCCTCTGGTTGTGGAGGCGGGTTGTGGATCTCCCTCACAGCTTTTCGCAGCTCCTGCTATGAAATAGCAAGGTAAATATTTATGACAAAGAATGCGGGAAGGTCTGGAGTAAAAAGTAGCAGCTCACCCAGTTTGGGGGGTTGTACATGGAGAACCCATCCCGTGGCTTGATATGGATGAACTCCTCTTCCTCTCCTTTGTATAAATCGGACATTATTTTCGCTAGAGCTGCGACGGAGTCCGGACCTTTACCACCGCAGCGGGTGGCATCGTCTTCTCCATTGAAGTGCCACATGGGTTGTCCCCGATATTGAAGTGGCTGCACCCCCCGCATTATACATATTGACATAACCTCGACTATTGTCAACCCTGATTTGGCCAGCGTTTGTATCCGGCCCATCAGGTAAAGGACCTCTCTGTTATCTTCCTCCTGGGGGCTCCGAGGGCGCCAGCTGTGGCGTTTCTTCAAAGGGGCGTTATTAAACTCAGGAAGGCCCATCCGAACAGGGTCTGGAAGGGGGACGTCCTCCATATAAAACCACTCCAAAGGCCAATCTTCGGATGTCTTCTTCGGAGTACCGGACAAATATCCGGTCCCAGCGATGCGCCATATCTCAGCTCCGCCCACTTGATATATCGACCCCTCTTGTGTACGGGGTACGAGGCAGAACAACCTCTTCCATAGCTCGAAATGAGCTTCACAGCCCAAAAACAGCTCGCAAAGGGCGACATAGCCTGCGATTTGTAATATGGAGGCTGGAGTAAAATTATGCAGCTGGGGCCGTAGAACTCCAGGAGCCCGCGGAGGAACGGATGGATTGGAAATCCAGTCCCCTTAACAAGTACGGGACAAGGCATACCCGCTCCCCCATGGATGGGTTGGGAAAGCTCTCCGCTTGTTCCCTGCCATTGTAAGTGTCTAGTCCACCTCGGACGGGGACCATATACGCAGGAGGAAGAAACCCCTGGGTTTGTAACTCTACTAACTGTCTGTGGGAGACGGAACACTTCTTCCAGTTGCCTGGCTTAGGGCTACGGGAGCGAGAGGAGGAGCTGCGACGACCGGCCATGATAGGATGGATTTTTTCAGGCGCGCTCCGATGGATACTCGCTGAGGGAGGATGGTCTGATCTGGATCTGAGGATCCCCGGTCCCTTAAATAGACGATTTACTCACATGGTTAGGGTGGCAAGTGCAAAAATGCCCCGACTTCTCGCATTCGCTCGACATGTGGAGGATAGCCATTATTAGGCGCAGAAGCCGAGGAGTGCAACATTCATGGGAAGCCGGACACTACTCGACAGGTACTCAGGGCTTGGAGAAGAACCTGCCTTGCAATGCCGAAGACAATCTGCGCGCCGGACTCATCGTCATTGAAGCCTAGTTCGGGGGCTACTGAGGGAGTCCTGGATTAGGGGGTCCTCGGACAGCCGGACTATATCCTTTGGCCGGACTGTTGGACTATGAAGATACAAGATTGAAGACTTTGTCCCGTGTCCGGGTGGGACTCTCCTTGGTGTGGAAGGCAAGCTTGGCAATATGGATATGTAGATCTCCTCCCTTGTAACCGACTCTGTGTAACCCTAGCCCCCTCCGGTGTCTATATAAACCGGAGGGTTTAGTCCGTAGGACAAGAACAATCATACCATAGGCTAGCTTCTAGGGTTTAGCCTCTACGATCTCGTGGTAGATCAACTCTTGTAATACTCATATCATCAAGATCAATCAAGCAGGAAGTAGGGTATTACCTCCGTCGAGAGGGCCCGAACCTGGGTAAACATTGTGTCCCCCGCCTCCTGTTACCATCCGCCTTAGACGCACAGTTCGGGACCCCCTACCCGAGATCCGCCGGTTTTGACACCGACAGCCGCAGTGACTACGCGCGTATGGTGGCTTGGGTTCATCAACTTTCTAACCCCACCTACGAGTGCCATGGGCCTCCTTTTATAGATTAAGGGGTCACCACAGTGGCAAAGTGGTCATTGAGGGAGTCCTGGATTAGGGGGTCCTCGGACTGCCGGACTCTATACTTTAGCCGGACTGTTGGACTATGAAGTACAAGATTGAAGACTTCGTCCCGTGTCTGGATGGGACTCTCCTTTGCATCGAAGGCAAGCTTGGCAATTTGGATATGTAGATCTCCTCCCTTGTAACCGACTCTGTGTAACCCTAGCCCCCTTCGGTGTCTATATAAACCGGAGGGTTTAGTCCGTAGGACAACAACAATCATAACCATAGGCTAGCTTCTAGGGTTTAGCCTCTACGATCTCGTGGTAGATCAACTCTTGTAATACTCATATCATCAAGATCAATCAAGCAGGAAGTAGGGTATTACCTTAATCGAGAGCGCCTGAACCTGGGTAAACATCGTGTCCCCCACCTCCTGTTACCATCCACCTTAGACGCAAAGTTCGGGACCCCCTACCCAAGATCCGCCGGTTTTGACACCGACATTGGTGCTTTCATTGAGAGTTCCATTGTGCCGTCGCGATAAAGGCTTGATGGCTCCTTCAATCATCAACAACGATGTGATCCAGGGCGAGGCTTTCCTCCCCGGACAAATCTTTGTATTCGGCGGGTTCATACTACGGGCCAACTCGCTTGGCCATCTGGAGCAGATCGAGAGCTATGCCCCCGGCCATCAGGTCAGGTTTGGAAACTTGAACTATACCGCCGACATCCGCGGAGACTTGATCTTCAATGGATTCGAGCCCATATCAGGTGCACCGCACAATCATGACGAGCATGACCTAGCTCTGCCGTCGGACAGTGTTCAGGAGATCACACCTGCAGCTACTCCGGCCCTCAATCCGGAGCAGATCGTGCCGTCTGAGGACGGGTGGATAGACCCCGCCACGGAGGCCGCGCACGCAGCGGCGATAGAGCCGAATACTGACTTCACCTCCTATGAGACCCGTGTTGCCGGACACTTGGATTCGTCCCCGGTCACGGGCTCCGAACCGCCTGCATCCGTGCCTATCGAATCTAATTGGGAACCGATCATGGAGTTTTCCTTCGCGGATATCTTTCAGCACTCACCACCGGGCGACGTGCTAAACTCATTAAGGTCTCTCTCCTTGTCAGGAGACCCTTGGCCGAACTATGTCCGGCTGGAGTGGGAGGCGGACGACGAACAAATTCGTTCCCCACCCACCACCCACTTGGTAGCCACTGTCGATGACTTAACCGACATGCTCGATTTCGGCTCCGAAGTCATCGATGGTATGGACGACGATGCAGGAGACGAACAGGAACCACTACCCACAGGGCACTGGACTGCCACCTCATCATATGATATATACATGGTAGACACCCCCAAAGAAAACAACGACGAGGAACGGGAAGAAGCAGCGAAGGACAGTTCCCTCGAGAAGCAACCAAAGCGACATCGTAGGCGCCGCTCCAAACCCCACCTCGGCAAAAACAGCGGTAACAGCGCAAAAAAGAATAATACCCCGGACGACTCCAGTGGAAACGACGACCACATGGACCTAGCGACAGAGCAGGATGAACCAGCGGACGGTGAACACAGTACGGAGCCGCTGTCCGACAACGGTGACGCCGAGGGTAAAGCTAATCAACCTGTCTCCGGAGAGGAGAACAGTCCGGACGATGATGCACACATCATCCCGGAAAGGCACTTGGAGCAAGAGAACCTCCATAGAAGGCTTCTTGCCACCGCGAGGAGCCTAAAGAAGCAGAAGCAAAGGCTCAAGGCCGCGCAAAATACACTCAACAGTAGATGGAACAAAGTGCTCGACACTGCAGAAAAGTACGGTGGCAGTCGCCACACAAAGAGCTATCCAAAGCGCAAGCTGCTGCCTGAATTCGATGACAAGGCTTTAGAGCCCACACAGCCGAAAAATAAAACAGCCAATCAGCCGGATCGACCACCCCGTGGCCGCGATAGGGCGGCTAACGACGTCGGTATGACTAGGTCCATCTACGGATCTAGGAAGCGTGCTCCGGCACAGAATCAAACCCGAACACTACAACCGTCAGAACGTCATGACACATCCAAGTACAGGGGTGCCGCGCACCCCCTATGCTTCACCGATGAGGTGATGGATCACGAATTCCCAGAGGGATTCAAATCCATGAACATAGAGGCGTATGACGGAATGACAGACCCTGGGGTCTGGATTGAGGACTTTATCCTTCATATCCATATGGCTCGCGGAGATGATCTCCACGCCATCAAATACTTGCCCCTCAAGTTGAAAGGACCAGCTCGACATTAGCTGAAGAGCCTCCCCGAAAACTCAACTGGAAGTTGGGAAGAGCTTGAGGATGCTTTTAGGGCTAATTTTCAAGGGACCTATGTCCGACCTCCGGATGCAGACGATTTAAGTCATATAATTCAACAGCCCGGAGAGTCAGCCCGAAAGCTTTGGAGCAGATCGATTCCTCACTAAGAAGAATCAAATCATCGATTGCCCGGACGCCGAAGCTTTAGCAGCTTTCAAGCATAGTGTCCGGGATGAATGGCTCGCCAGACACCTCGGCCAGGAAAAGCCGAGGACAATGGCAGCCCTGACAAGCCTTATGACCCGCTTTTGTGCGGGCGAAGATAGTTGGCTGGCCCGTAGCGGCACCAGCGACCCAGGCACATCCGAAGTCAGGGATGGTAATGGGAAACCGTGACGCCATAAAAGCAAGCGTCGAAGCAATGAAGACAGCCCAGACAACACGGCGGTAAACGCCGGATTCAGGGGCTCTCAACCCGGTCAACAGAAAAAGCCATTTAAAGGCAGCCGAGATGGACCGTCCAGCCTAAACAAGATTCTAGACAGATTATGTCAGATTCATGCCACCTCCGACAAACCTGCAAATCACACCAACAGAGAATGTTGGGTCTTCAAGCAAGCCGGCAAGCTAAACTCCGAGCACAAGGGGAGGGAGACACCAAGTGAAGACGAGAATGAGCCTCGCCGGCAAAACACTGGGGGACAGAAAAAATTCCCGCCAGAGGTCAAAACAGTGAACACGATTCACGTAATGAAGAGGAGGAGCAAACGCACTCTGAGACGTATGCGCCATGGAGCCCGTCACCCCCAAATTCAACCCCTGGTCGGCCTGCCCGATCACTTTTGATCGTAGGGATCACCCGAATAGTATCCGGCACGGAGGATCTGCTGCCTTGGTGCTAGACCCAATAATTAACGGATACCATCTCACCCGAGTCCTTATGGACGGCGGCAGTAGTCTCAATCTGATATATCAGGACACAGTCCGCAAAATGGGGATAGACCCGACAAGAATTAACCAAAGCAAAACTACCTTTAAAGGAGTAATACCAGGCCCAGAGGCCCGCTCCACGGGCTCTCTAGGACTAGAGGTTGTATTCTGTTCTCCCGACAACTTCCGAAGTGAAAAGTTAACCTTTGACATCGCCCCATTCTGAATCAGCTATCAAGCACTACTCGGAAGAACGGCCTTCGCTCGTTTTAACGCAGTACCGCATTATGCTTATCTTAAGCTTAAGATGCCCGGTCCACGTGGCACCATCATAGTTAGCGGAAACGCAGAGCGTTCCTTGCGTACGGAAGAATGTGTGGCGGCTTTAGAGCCCGAACACTGACTGGCCTCTCCAACCAGAATAAATGACCTGTCATCAAGACCGCAGACACGGCTAGACGAGTCTGGCGCAACACTGGCTGTAACAGCTCGGATAAACCTGAGATACGGTTGATGGATATATCCCCATAAGTGGCGCTAGGGGCTTCCCGCATGTAAAAAAGAACTACAGTTCGGGTTGCCCTTATTTAGATAGAATTTTAATGGTTTATTAAGAATAACCAATTTTTCGCACGAATACTTTCACCTGAGTTTTTCTCTTTTACAGATGATAATCGTGCTACACCCTTCCAGAATATGGCACAACGGAGACACAGGCGCAGACGTGCAGCAGGGCCCCGCTCAAAGGTTTCTTTTTAGATTAAGACCCTGTGTAAACCTTTCTTACTGTCTCTTGTTGCTTTACACCCTCCGGATACTAAACACAACCGAGGGGGATGCTGGCGTTATTGGCATTTCGCCACGCCAGACTAATGCACGTACCTGGAAATTCAGGGTTCATTATCAAGGGCGTTACTCACCCTGGTATATATTGTAAAGACCGAATACCTTAGGGAGTGTTCGGCGTCCCCTGCAGAGGAAAAGCTTGATCCCAGCGAATAGAAGATGCTCAGCTCAGAAGATAGAGGAGAGCGCCAGGCCCAGATTTCCGGAATACTTCTACGGGGATGAGTTACGTAAACATCTAAAAGATACTAAACCTCAATTCCATCCAAATCTGGATCAATACCAGCAAAAACATCTCGAAACAATGTTCTGGCTTTCGTGCTTTGGTGAGTCGTCCGAGATCTTAAAGAATACCACTCTTTGATGATTTTGTCGGCATCCAACTGTTCTCGAATTGGTTTATTCAAGAATTAAAAAAAAGGAATTTGTCGAAATTTTTCTTTGTTTAGTTTGGCCTTATATGCATCAGCTGCGAATCATGTCTTTGGTCAATAGTTGGGTTTGCCCGGCTACCATGTTTTAGTACCTTACGTTCCGCTATATCGGCTAAGGTAGCACATGGAGAACTACTGCGATTGTGCCCTGGTTCATCCGGACGAGCACCTCAGTAGAGAAAGCCGAAAACTGACTGTCATGATACAGCGCGAGACTGGTCAACCACTCAATGACTCATCAGAATCTTCGCGATTCCTCCGCATTAACGAAGGACCGGTTTCCCGGTCATGTATGTACGTGCACCGTCTTCGGATAGACGCGGAAGTACCAGGGGCTATATAGTAGCCCCACCGTCAAACTCCTATGGCTAAGTGAAAGTGTTAAAGCAATATAGTCCGATTGCCTTGTTCGGCATGCTATCACCTCCTTAATGGACCAAGACGTTGGATCAAGTGTGAATACGCGTTTTTTCGAACACCCCCGCATTATATGCGTGGGGCCTGAAGCCGACGACTGCAAACTTTCAGGTTATATACATACATAAATGGCCGCACATGAGGCATCATAATACTTTCAGGCAAAAGTATAAACACAACCTTTATAATCATAATAGCATTGTTTTTACAATCGGGTTACAAGTAACTAGAACATGATACTCTTCGAGCACGGAGCCTCTATTAAACGAGCGCCTTCTAGGACTTCTTCAAAATAGTGCTCGGCTGATGCCTGGCCTATGGCCGGACTCTGGGTTGCAATAGCGGTGGCCTCTATCTCTGCCCAGTATGTCTTAACACGGGAAGAGCCATCCGTGCACCCTCTATGCACGCCGACCTCTTTGCAGCGTCGATATGCGGCACAGCACCAAGAAATCGTTGCACTAAACCAAAATAACTATTCGGCCTTGGTCCTTCCAGCCAAAGATGATCCACGACAGACCTCATGGCAAGTCCGGACAACCTATGGAGCTCAGCCCACTCGGCCATTTGCTCATTCAGTAGCAGCGCACGCGTTGGAGCACTGAACTACGACCAGAACAACTTTTCCACTTCATGATCTTTTTGATCTTTGAAAAATTTAGTCGCATCAGCAGCACTCGTTGCCAAGTCCACGTACGCGTCTGCAGCACTCCATAATTGATCCAGAGGGGCATACTTCGGATCTCTGAACTTCGTCCGCAACAAAAAGGGCTTCCTAGCCGTGATATCTCCGGCTTGACGAAGCTCCTCCTTCGCCGCTCTGATTTTCGAGCGGGTCTCCTTGGCTGCTACCATGGCTTTCTCCAGGTCCGCCGCTTTCTCTTGACTTTCCTTTTCGAGAAGCTCATACCGGTCGGCGGCATCCTTCAGCTTAACAGCCATCTTGGCTATTTTATCTTCGCTCTGGCGATGAGCAGCCTGTTCGGCTCTTAATTCTTCGACCGCCTTTAGGGCGGCCGCATCACTTCTCCTGGCTTGTTCCTTGGCTCAGGCAAGCTCCGCCCGAAGGGTCTCCACGGCGGCAGCTCCATCTGCAGTCACAGCAAATTATAGATACTAGCATCATGCTCCTCTTACATATCTGTTGACCACCGGAGAATACATACCCTGTGCCTCATCAAGCTGCTTGTTTACAAGCACGATGACGGCATCTGCTGCATCAAGTTGTCGCTTCAGTTCGGCAAACTCACCAGTCCGGCTAGCTACCAGACCCTTAGCCGCCTGCACATAAAAGCAGCATGATCATTACCTGGGACTATGATCCTCTGTTTGCCGCCTTTGGACAGCAACCAGAGTCTCAGGGGCTGCTCTCTGCATAGGGCACACCTAGCGTGTGCGGTACCGTCAAAAAATATATATCTTACTTTGCGTACCTCAAAACCTCTTAGCAGGCTCATAAAAGCCTCATGCAACCCACTTTCGGCGGATGAGATCCTCTCAACCACCGTACCCATTAAAGTACGATGCGCCTCTGAGATAGCCGCTTGCTCCAGAAGACTCATCAGCGCGTCCGATCGTGCACTGGACAGTCCCGGACTCTTTCTGTTGCTCTCCTTAGGAGCCGAATACTCCGGACTTCGGGTGGCCGGGGGGTTAGCTTCCGGCCTAGGCGGATCAGGACAAATTCTCCGTGACGACACCTCAGGGTCGTCCGCCTCATGAGGCGAGGAGATAGGGGGAGGCGTTTCGCTCTCCTTCATCTCCGAAAGAAGATCCCCCGAAGACGAACTCTGTCGAGAAGGGCTACGATCCGAACTGCAAGACATACATCTCGATTATTGTCCTCAGAGATGAAGCAGGATATATTTACCAAAAGTACTCTTGTTCACTTACAGCTCGGTGGAGGGCTGATCCCCTTGCGGGCACTGTGCGGTAAGGATGCCCTCCGGGGCAGGACCCCCTGGCGAAGGTTTCTTCCCTCGTTTGGAAATCCTCGTTTCCTAATCTTCAGAAGCGGTCCTCTTCCATCCTTGGGGAGAGGGAATTTTAGATTCTTCTCCCCGGTTATCCTCCTTCGTGGAGACACTAATTCCCCCGGTTCAGATGAGTAATGCGTGAGGCCCGCTTTCAGCTTTCTTATTCCTTCCTTTATCTTCCTCTGATGGCACCTAGTGAGGTGCATACTCAAGCACCCTGGCTAGTACAGGATCCAGTGAGCCTTCAGGAAGGGGAGCCGAACACCTGATCATCTTTGCCTTTTTTATCCAGTCCTGGTCAGAGAGGGACTTTTCAGAATGATGTTGTGATAAATAACAAGACAACGTGTTCGGCCGCGGAATTACTTACCTGGGTATCTGGACGATTGCAGTTTAGACCCGCATCCTCGGTGGTGTCCGGACACTTTATTCGTGGTCCGAAGAACAATCCATACATCCCTTCGAGCGTCACGCTGAAGAATTGCTGAATGGTTCGCGGTCCTTCCGGGTTGAACTCCCACATACGGAGAGGTCAACGTTGGCATGGCAGGACTCGACGAACTAGCATGACTTGCATTACCCTTACAAGGCTGACATCTCTCTCGAGGATTCTCAGATGCGACTCTGCAGTATCGGCACGTCATTAACCGGCCCCCAATCCAGCCCCTTGTTGACCCACGACGCCAGTTGTGGCGGGGGGCCGAATGGAAGGCGGGGGCAGCTGCCCACTTAGTACTTCGGGGAGCCGTGATGTAAAACCACTCCCGCTGCCATAAGTTGGACATCTCCGGGAAGGAACCCTTCGGCCATGGAGCATCGGCGCCTTTGCTTATTATGGCACCTCCGCACTCTGCGTGTCACCCATCGATCATCCTCGGCTTCACATTGAAGGTCTTGAGCCATAAGCCGAAGTGTGGGGTGATGCGGAGGAAGGCTTCGCACACGACGATGGACGACGAGATGTGAAGGATGGAATCCGGAGCCAGATCATGGAAATCGAGCCCGTAGAAGAACATAAGCCCTCTAACAAAGGGATCAAGACTAAATCCTATCCCTCGAAGGAGGTGGGAAACAAATACGACACTCTCGTTGGATTCGGGAGTAGGGATGACCTGCCCTGGAGCAGGCAGCCTGTGCGAGATTTCAGCGGTCAGATACCTGGCTTCTCTTAGCTTCTTGATGTCCTCCTCTGTGACAGAGGAGGCCATCCACCAGCCTTGAAGGTTGGATCCGGACATGATTGAAGGTCCGAAGCACTTAGCAAGAGCCTCGGGTGTTGGAATTCGAGGTGGGGGATGGGAAGGATCAAGCGCGAGAAGAAAAGGACAGGCCTTGGCCCCTTTATAAAGGGGGTGAATATCGAGCGTCCTCCGTGTGTCCGTTTGGAACTTGCCTAAATCGAGGAGTCATACCAACAGGCACAATTGGTTACCCACACCCATATTGATGAGAATCCCGTGATAAGGGGACACGATCTCTGCTTCGACAAGACGTGCCAAGAAAACCGCCTCGCAATATGTGCAGTAGCTGGTTGGGAAAAACGGTTCGAATAATGACCGGGCCGTGGCGTGATGTCACGCTATGAAACTTGTCAGCAGATTAGATTTGTGGAATATTATACTCTCTACGGCGGTATGTGGAATCTATTTTGCAGAGCCGGACACGATCCTTGTGTTCAAAATCTTCTATGGAGTATTCAGAGGAGGAACCCGCCTTGCAATGCCGAAGACAATCTGCGCGCCGGACTCATCGTCATTGAAGCCTGGTTCAGGGGCTACTGAGGGAGTCCTGGATTAGGGGGTCCTCGGACTCCCGGACTCTATACTTTAGCCGGACTATTGGACTATGAAGATACAAGATTGAAGACTTCGTCCCGTGTCCGGATGGGACTCTCCTTTGCATGGAAGGCAAGCTTGGCAATTCGGATATGTAGATCTCCTCCCTTGTAACCGACTCTGTGTAACCCTAGCCCCCTCCGGTGTCTATATAAACTGGAGGGTTTAGTCCGTAGGACAACAACAATCATAACCATAGGCTAGCTTATAGGGTTTGGCCTCTACGATCTCGTGGTAGATCAACTCTTGTAATACTCATATCATCAAGATCAATCAAGCAGGAAGTAGGGTATTACCTCCATCGAGAGGGCCTGAACCTGGGTAACCATCGTGTCCCCCGCCTCATGTTACCATCCACCTTAGACGCTCAGTTCGGGACCCCCTACCCGAGATCTGCCGGTTTTGACACCGACAGTCATTATCCACTGATATGATAGGGAACACTGCTATCATACCTAACTCTGTTGGCTGATAGGGTGCATTAAATGTGCCGCTTAGTGTCACACCACTGGTCGCCCGGCAAAGCCTGTCGGGCTATCTTGCCAGCTTCGCACCTGTTCCCTTGACACGTCGTAGGACGGGTGTCATCTGCGGGTTTCTTCTGTAGGAAATGGCTGTCATGTGGCGAATGGCTACCACTTAATCACCTTGCGGCTTGACACCGCACTGATCGACAACGTGAGTGGTGTTTGAGTGGTTGGTGGGGTGGTTCTGCCCCCGCGAGCCCTGACAAGCTCTGCCTGCGAGCCTTGATTGCTTGCTTCTGGTGGTGGCCTTGCCCCTTGCCGGGCTCACCTGCCCAGCAAGGGAGGCCCTTCTCTTGCCGATATCTTGCTCCTCAGGCTCGATCTTGGTCCCTCTGGGCTGCATGTTGGTTCTTCAAATCTCTCGGTCCTCCAATCTCTGACTTAAGCCGGTGCTTCAATCTTGATCTTGTGCCTGTGCATAGTTGGGCAACAGACCCAGGGTTTGTTTCACCGACAGAAGCCCCCGGGCCTGCCCCGAATGTGCTGCTGAGCGTCGTCGGGGTAGGGCCTAATAAGTGCACAGGCAGGATCATTGAAGGGGTTGGCCCCTTGAGTTTTCCTTTGCCGCCTCATTAGCCTTGATTTCGGGCCAGTTTCCGGTTTCCCCGCGCATGGTGTAAAGCCGATAATGGTGGGGCCGCTCCAGTGATGGCCCGTGAATGACTTTAACGCACGGGGTAGAAACCGCCAATTTACTCTTCCCACAGCGCGCCCTTATCCTTAGCCACGTATGTTGCATGCATTGCGCGGGGTAGGTAACGGAGGCGCGTGGCGCGGGAGAGCATCTTGGAGAGGGCCCGCCCGCCTTGAATTGGCGGAGGAGGGCGGTGGTCACCCATTGATGGAGCAGCTGCCCTCCCCCGCCCGGCCTATAAAAGGGAGGGGCGGAGGAAGGCGGAGTCATCCATCTCTGCACTCCTCTTCCTTCTTCCCTCGTTCTCTGCTTCTGCCGGCTATTGCTACCCCATGCTGGTGCTGGCGCTCGGGGAGTGAGCCTGGTCCATGACATGGTGAATCTCTTGGTCTCTTCGAGGCTCGGCCGGGAGGCGGGGCTGGAGATCATCCGTAATCCCAGCATCGCCCATCCCGGAGGTCTTGGGGCTGTTGTTGATGAGGGGCGCGCCCTCCGGTCCACCGAGGCTATGGTAGCGTTGCATGCCCGTTGTGGGTGATGCCGCTACCATCTCTTCCCCTCCCCCCTTTTCTTCCCCTCTTCTTTTCATTCGGGGGGGGGGGGGCAATGGGCCTTGCTCGTCACCTTGTGCAGCTCCTGGGTGCACGCCACCTGCGGACCGCGGCGGACGACCGCTCCACTGGTCCCTTCGTCGCCGCCCTCTCCCAAATGCCCCTTTTATTCTCCTTTCCCTCTTGCTTTAGTATCCTGGGGAAGAGGAGCAGAGATAGGAAAAGAGGGGTTATTGGGTTTTTATCCTTTTTCAATCTTAAACTGGTAGGTAATTGCCAAATTTTAATTCAAATAATGTAATCTCTCGAGTCCATCTTTGTGTTCTGTAATGCTTGTACTTGTGTTAGCATATGAATGAAAAAGATGAGCCTTGCCGGGAACCCGTGCATGTATATGTCCATGCAGAGGCGGAGTGCCTCTTTAATAAAAATAAACGAGTTTTCCCCGGCGGGATATCCTGCCGGCACCCTCTTTGTCTGCCGGGGAACAGACAGAGGGGCCAGCCCCCCGCCAGCTCCTTTTTACCAAAGGCTACTACGACCATCCTGACTGAAGCAACGTTTGAGTCATGGATAGTGTCGGTGTACAAAAGAAGGGGCGCACCTTTGTACCCCTTTACCTGTGCACGGGCAGTCGGAGCCGCGCCCATGGTCACACCAAACAGAACAGGGGAGGTGAACCAAGGTAAAACCGAAGCCCAAGACAGCCAGAGCAACGCCAAGACCAAGGACGCAAAGAAGCAGAGGGGCGGAGTCTTGCTGGGGGCGGCCTCAGCGGCCCCAGCAAGACCCTTGTCGGGGCAGCACGCCCAAAACACCAACAGAGCGAGCCACCCTTGAGCCCACGTCCCCAAACACCATCAACCACGTCGGGCCAGGGCCCGGGAGGCACCTCTGTGGTGGCATGCAGATCTTTGTGAAGACATATTCAAGATCAGATGACGATTAGAAGACAACGATCCTCAGCAAGATCCTTACCGAGGAGAGCCAATCTTACCGGGGACGACAGCACGCCATGGCAAGACCCTTGCCGGGCCCCCCGGCAAGGCTCTCGCTGAAGACGCTAATAGGGCCACTGCCAGGCCCGCACCAGCCAAGTCTCCACCACCGTTCGCATGCAGCTGCCAGCCAAACCAGCTGGGCAGGCACCTGCGTGGCAACATGCAGCTTCCAGGCCAACTCAGCAGGCGCCTAAGTGGCGGCATGCAGATCTTCGTGAAGACCCTACCACCGCGCCACCTCAGCTGCCTGCCTACCTACATGGCACCGCACGCATCGCTAGCCAGGGCGCGTGTCGAAGCGAGGAGGAGCGGCGACGGACGGGACGAGCCTCACCCCCGTCCCCGATAAAGCTAGGGGACACCTCAGCGGCGCATTAAATGTGACTTGTCCTATAATACGAGCGATAAGCTCGCAATACTGTACGCCTTTCCACCTCCTGTGTGCCACTGTGGCAGCCCCTTTCGACTATAAAAGGAGGCCCATGGCATAGTGGAGAAGGATTCGGTTCTTTCGAACCACACGCTCACCACAGCTAGTTCGAGAGCTCAAGAACTCTCTGAAATACACCCACCAAAGCAGGACTAGGGTTTTACGCATCTTCGCGGCCCGAACCTGGGTAAACGATCCTTGTGCTGACTACTGATCCTGCTCTTCTTGCAACCCTGCACCCCGGCAACCGTAGTAGGGATTCTTGTGATCCCATAGGTGTCGTTTCCCCGACATCTTTGGCGCGCCAGGTAGGGGACTCAATAGTGAGAATCTGGTCTAGTAGCTAGCCTAGCAGTTCTTCGTCGCCATAGCTCCCAAGAAGGAGACGGCCAGGAGAAAGGGGCGCCGCCTGCGAACGTGAAGGACGCCAGTGCGGCAACAGAGAAGCTAAGTCATTCAGAGCTTTGAGTTATTTCCTTTTATATATGAGGTTATCGTCCTCGGAGATCTTGCCTATGTATGAGAAACCTGCACGCAAAGGGGCCCACCCGCAATTGGCAACGCCCTTGTTCTGTTTCGAGTCCGCTCAACAACTCAAAGTGGCCGCGTCGAGAGTGGCGGGGTAGCCTTCCGCACTTGGCAACGCTCCCGACTCTGACTCGAGTCAAACTCGACAGTTCGGGCGGTCGCGCTAAGGGCGGTAAGGTGGTTCGCCCGGCAGCAAGCACACCCGGCAGGCCACTGGGGACCTGTCCCCAAGATGCCGCCCTGGGTTTACGTGCCGGCAAACCTACCTAGTTAACGTAGGGTGGACATACAAAGGAAAATCGAATAGGAAAATAACATGTATGATACTAAACATGTTGCAGAGTCATATTACATCAAATTGTTGCTGCGGTTCTAACTAGAGATAGCAATCGTCTTGGTTGTGAACCTGCAGCGGCGATAAGAAACGGGGTGCCTAATCCCGGCGCTGGCCCTCCACCCTCAGAATTCTGCCGAGACGGCTGATGATGGGCTCGATGCGCTCCCTGAGCGGCGCAAGGTCGGTACCTTCCGGCAAGCTCTCCAGTGCGGCGTCGAAGTCGAGGTCGGGGTACCAGTATGCCACCTTTGTGAGAACCTTGGTCGTGGCACCCTGGCAAAGCCTCTGGGCCTCGTCGGCCAGCGAGGCCGCCCGGTTGGCGTGAAGCTGCTCCAGGGCCCCTAGAACACACTCGAAGAACAAGGTTAGCTTGGCGTTGGTGGTCCCGCTGCGCTCCGCGACGTACCTCACGCTTGGCATCCCCATGGTAGCCAGCTGCGCGGTGATCCTGCCGGCGACGTCCTCGAGGCGACCGATCCAGCGGTTCACGCCCTCCTTGAAGTCCTTGTGCTCGGCGGCCTCGTTCTTCTACAGCTGCTTCTCGGTATCCAGCTCCTTGGCCAAGATCCCCTCCCGGGTTTCCGTGAGCATCCCCTCGAGGCCCTCCAGCTTCAGCGTGAGGTCCTTGACGGACTTGTTGGCCTCGGAGAGCTCCCCGGCCCTGCTGACGGCCGCGCCATGCGCCTCCGTCAAGGCGCTGTTGAGCGCGTCCTTCTCCTGGGACAGCTTCAGGGCCTGCTCCTTCAGCTCGTCCCGCTCCGCCTCCAGCTCCTTCACCTTGCCGGCGTGAACCTGGGCCTGGGCATTGAGTGCCTCTTTGTGCCTCTGCGCCAGCTCACTGGTCTGCTGCAAGACAAGCTTCTCCACCGCCTCATCCTTGCCGCGAAGCGTGGCGGCAAGCTTCTCCTCGCGCGCGGCGAGGTCCTCCTCCTGGGAGTTCAGTGCGGCCTCATGCTGGGTCCGAGCGGCCTCGGCTGCCGCGGCCAAGCCCGCCGCCGTCTCCTGGGCCTTCTCGATGTCGGCCAGCTTCATGGTGAGCTCCACTTCACGCTAGGCCAGCTCGCCCTGGGCGGCCTTCAGCTCATCGCGAGCCTAGCGGAACCAGTCCTGCGTCTCGGCGACGCGCTTCTGGAGGTCCGCCTCCACCTTCTCCACCACCACCGTCCTGGACTTAGCTTTGTCCAGGCGGGCGCGGTGGAGCGCCTGGAGCTTCCGGTAGCTGGCGCCCATGGCGTGGAGGAGCCTCTCTTCCTGCGAGCCGTTGCCGTCAACGCTCGGCTCATCGACGACCTTAAGCCCGGCGCCGACAAGCACTTCATCGTCGAACACCTCTCCCTCGACGGGTGTCCTGGTGCTCGACACGCCTGGAGGGTGGACGAACAAGTCGTCACTCACCCTCAGGTACTTGCCGGAGCCGGAAGCGGCGGAGGAGGAAGGCTGGTCATCAGCCACCTCCTCCTCCTCCTCGGCAGCGGCCCTGCCGGCCTCCCCGGCAGGCCCCTTGCCGGTCTACTCAGCGGTGGCCTTGCCAGCCTCTCCGGCAGGCCCCTTGCCACTCTCCTCAGCGGCGGCCTTGCCGGCCTCCCCGGCGGGCCCCTTGGCGGCGTCCTCAGCAGCGCCCTTGGCGGCCTCCTCCACGGCGATCTTCTCGGCGTCCGCCTCGGCGGCCTTGGCGGCGTCCTCGATGACGGCGTCCACGTCCTCTGGGTTCACCGAGGAGGGATCTGGACACCAAAAAAGGGAGTGAGGCAAGGCCAAGACCAAGAGCCAGAAAGAAAAAGGAACAGGGACGAACGGCGAACGACTTACCAGCGCCAGTACCAGGCTGGGAAACGGAAGTCCCCTCCCCGCCGACATTTGGCGTCGAGGCAAAACTGCCGGCACCCAAGTTCTCCTCCTCCTCCTTCATGTGCGTGGGCTCGGTGCTTGGCGCCCTTGCCGGGGACGCCCCTCGGGGCGGCGTGGTCGATGGGGGCGGCGTGTTGGGAGTAGCCCTCTGCGGCTCCTCCTGCTGCTGCTCTCCTCCTGCATACCTGGCAAGGTCAGCACCATAGTGTCGTGCCCCTGACACATGTCGACGGGGGAAGAGTGATGAACTTACGCTGGGGGCTATGCCGGGGGCTGCTCAACAGCACCAGTGGCGCCCTCGAAGTACCAGCCGGGGGCTGGCCACGCGCCGAGACCTTGGCCCTCTTCACTCTCTGAGCCAGCGTCTCCACGTCCCTGCAAAGACGAAGACAAGTCAAGACGAGCGACACAGATTGAGGAGGCAGAGATAACGAAAAGGAACCAGATACTTACTCGTCGTCCGCCTCCTCCTCTGCTGTCTTCCTCTTCCTCCTCGGGCTGAGGGATCCATAATCGAAAGTGACCTCCGCGTCAACATCCGCCGGAGGAGGGGAAGGAGGCGGTGTCTGGACACGCTTGGACGAAGAAGGGGCGGATGTCTTCTTCTTCACCGCGGCCTTCGCCAGCTTCTTTGCCGTTGCAGCCCTCGTGTGGCACCCAGACCCCTCCAAGGTCAGCTGCGGCCGCGCAGCCCTGCCGGGCCGGACCGGCTCGCCGGAACTAGCCCGCCGCAGGACTCGCCCTATCCCCGTAGCCGGCGTCGGGCCTGCAGCCTCGGCCTCCTCCGACGATGACTCACCGACCACATCTTCAACAAGAGGGGCCCCGGTGTCGGCGTTGCTGGCTTCCCTGGCGGCCTCCGCCCACTGGGCGAGCTCCCTCTCCTCTGCCGCGGCCCTGTCCTCCACACCGCCAGCGCTACCAGCCTCCTCAGCAAGCTGCGCCTCCCTCGCCCTGGCGGCGATGTAGTCCAGTTCCACCTGGGAGGTGTCCTGAACAAGCAGCCGCTCAGCGTTGACGTACCCCTCATGTAGAGTATCAAAGAACTGCTGCACCTCGGCGTCCTCCGGCTCCTTCCAGCTCGGGTAAGGGCCATGCGCGTTGCAGTCCGGCATCATGGCGATGATATCGGACCAGCGTGAGTTACTACACAACGGGACCACCCCCGTCGGCAGCTTGAACAAAGGCCCCTTGAGGACCTTGCCGGCCTTCGCGGCGGCCCTTGCGACCTTGCCCGTCCGCTCGACCTCGCCGTCGTGGCCCACATCGAGCTGGAAGAGCCGCTGGCAAAAATGGGCGTGTCCCATCACTGTGAAGTTGTGGTCGAGGCCGGGACGAAGCCGCATGATGTCGGCGGGGTTCGTAAAGAGCCAGGCTGGCCTCCCCTTGTTGTGCAGTGGAGCGATCCGGCGGCGGATGAAGTCTGCCCCGATCATCTCAAGGGTGAGCCCGGCCTCGGTAAGCCGGAGGATCCTGGTGGTGGCGACCGTGAGCTTCTCGTCGTCGGCGTTGACGTCACTCCAATCGCTTCTGCGGACCGGCGACGCCCGACGAACTTCGCAGAACGCCGACGGGTCCTTCTCTTTGATCCAGCACCACCGGCCTCGCCATTCTTCCCACCTCTCCTTCATGGCGCCATCCGGGTATGCTCCCTTGGATCTTGGGATCCAAGCGATGCAACCTGAAATGGCACCTCCTGTCTGGATCCGAGGGAAGAAGTAATGGCGGAAGAGCGCCGTGTTTGGGTGCACCCCGGCGAAGCCTTCGCAAAGGTGCGCGAAAAGGGCCATGCACGCCACCGCATTCGGGGTAAAATCCAAGAGGCGGAAGCCAAAGGTGTGCATGATGTCGCTGAAGAAATCGGAGAAGGGAGGACAGAGCCCGCAGGAAAAATAGTCGACAAACAAGGGGTACCGATTTGGGGCAGCCTCGGCGCAGTTGGCGGGGATGACGCGCGTGGCTGGATGCCCCGACTTCTCTCCCCCCGTCTTCACCCCCCACAGAGGCTTGAAGGATTCCTGAAGCTCGAGTACATCGACCCTCAAGGGGAAGAAGGCGGACTGCGTCCGCTGCACCGCCAGCGCACTCTCCGGCGGCTCCGCCGCTCCGGCGTCCTTGGCCACTCCCTTGCCCTTGGTGGATTTTGGCGCCATGGCGGCTGGGGGAGGGGCGCAACCCACCTGGGCGCACCAGGACCCCCAGGCACGCCCTGGTGGGTTGTGGTCCCCACGTGGGCCCCCTCACTTATCCCTTTAGCCCACTTCATCACTTACCTCCAAAAAAAATCTCCATTATTGCTCTCTCTCCCGTGTTCTTGCTCTCAAACCCGCGGATTTCGATCTCTTTGCTCGAAGCTCCATTTTTGAAACTGTTTCGGGGGATTGTTGCTTGGTATGTGACTCCACTATTTGTCCAACTAGTTTTTGTTTTAGTGGTTTATATTTTGAATAATTAGCTACTCTTGGTGCTGGTGTAGATGAGCTTGCATGTTGAATTCATAGAGTTCTAAGTAGTTTGAATGCTTGTTACGGCTGTCGGTGTCAAAACTGACGGATCTCGGGTAGGGGGTCCCGAACTGTGCGTCTAAGGCGGATGGTAACAGGAGGCGGGGGACACAATGTTTACCCAGGTTCGGGCCCTCTCGATGGAGGTAATACCCTACTTCCTGCTTGATTGATCTTGATGATATGAGTATTACAAGAGTACCCCGAGATTGTAGAGGCTAAACCCTAGAAGCTAGCCTATGGTTATGATTGTTGTTGTCCTACGGACTAAACCCTCCGGCTTATATAGACACCGGAGGGGGCTAGGGTTACACAGAGTCGGTTACAAGGGATGAGATCTACATATCCGAATTGCCAAGCTTGCCTTCCACGCAAAGGAGAGCCCCACCCGGACACGGGACGAAGTCTTCAATCTTGTATCTTCATAGTCCAACAGTCCGGCAGAAGTATATAGTCCGGCTGTCCGAGGACCCCCTAATCCAGGACTCCCTCAGTAGCCCCTGAACCAGACTTCAATGACGATGAGTCCGGCGCGCAGATTGTCTTCGGCATTGCAAGGCGGGTTCCTCCTCCGAATACTCCATAGAAGATTTTGAACACTAGGATCGTGTCCGGCTCTGCAAAACAAATTACACATACCACCGTAGAGAGTATAATATTCCACAAATCTAATCTGCTAACAAGTTTCATAGCATGACATCACGCCATGGCCCGATCATTATTCGAACCGTTTTTCCCAACCAGCTGTTGCACATATTGCGAGGCAGTTTGCTTGGCACGTCTTGTCGAAGCAGAGATCGTGTCCCCTTATCACGGGATTCTCATCAATACGGGTGTGGGTAACCCAACTGTGCCATTAATCACGGCGCTTGGGGAATAAGCGATTTTACTAGGCAGGTGAGGAGGCGCACAGTTTCCTCCGCCCTTATAAAGGGACAAGGACTTCTCTTTTTCACCCATGCCTTCTTCTTCCATGCCCATCCATTCTCGCGCACTCGAGCTCGAGCGCCCAAGTTCGCATTTTCTCCGCAAAACCACTCCAAACATGTCCGGAGCAGGAGGCAAGTGGATGGTCTCCTCCGTTACGGAGGGAGACATTACGAAGCTCCGGGAAGCCGGATACCTAGCCGCAGATATCACGCACCGGCTCCCAGACGCGGGGCAGATCGTCCCTACTCCAGAATCCCATGAGAGGGTGGTATTTCTCACCCACTTCGTCCGCAGACTGGGATTTCCCCTCCACCAATTCGTCCGCGGGCTCATGTTTTATTATGGGCTAGATTTCCATGATCTGGCCCCCAATTTCATCCTCAACATCTCGGCGTTTATCGTCGTGTGTGAGGCCTTCCTCCGCATCAAGCCCCACTTCGGCCTGTGGCTGAAGACCTTCAACGTTAAACCGAAGGTGGTGGTCGGCCAGCAAGCGGAGTGCGGAGGCGCCATGGTGGGCAAAATGCCCAACGTCACCTGGCTCGAAGGCTCCTATGTGGAGACCGTAAAGGGGTGGCAATCGGGGTGGTTCTACATCACCGAGCCGCGCAACACCAACTGGGTGGCGGCCCCCGAATTTTGATCCGGAATCCCCATGCGGCTCACCTCCTGGAAAGAGAAGGGCCTATCCTGGGGTTCATCGGTGGAGCTGACCGGACTCCGGACCCGCGTCAAAAACATGATAAGCAAGAAAATCAAGCTTGTCAACGTGGTCCAAGTCACGCTCTTCCGCCGGATCCTCCCGTGTCAAAGACGGGCATTCAATTTGTGGGAGTTCGACCCGGCTAAGCACCAGATGCTGCGAGAGCTCTTTGACACGACACACAAGGACATCTGGAAGGTGTTGTTCAAGGGCGCCGAGGTACCTCCTCCCCTTACCGAGGACCGCGGACTCAGCGCAAAGCGCCCTGTCAATCCGGTAAGTCTTTTATATCTCATAAGATGTTCTTTTCCCCAGTATAACCATGCGTGGGATCTAAGCCTCCACGCCATTTAACAGGACTGGGTAACGACAGCGGAGCAGATCGATTGTCCAGCCCCCCTGCCCGAAGATCCAGCAGATCCTCTCCTAACGGAGATGCTGGTTCCAGTGCCTTATTAGGCGCCGGAGAAGAAGGCCAAGAAGAAGGCCACGGGGACCAGGAAAGGTCTCCGGCGCAAGGTTATATCGGACTCATCGTCCAAAAACACCAAGGCGCACTCCTCCCGCGAAGACGAGGAGGAGGAAGAGGAAAGTTCTCCCCCCAGCTGGGGGGACAGGAAAAGGAAGGCCGCCCCATCAGGGGAGGCCGAAGGGTCCAAGAAGGGAAGGACCCTCCTCCCGGACGGCTCCACGACGGCCGCTTTCAGCAACGAGGAGTGGTTACCCAGGGACAAGCCCCTGGCGAAGTCGTGAGTATCCGGATACCATAATAGTTCTTGGTACGTTTTATTGTACTGCTTCTTATCACGCCGAACATGATTATGCAGTCCATCCCGAGCCCATATCGACGTATCTTCATCGGATGATTCTTTGGGCCCGTCGGATATGAACAGCGATTCACTCCCGACCGCCTCCTCCCCCTGCCCTACGGACGATGCCGAGGTGTTGTCTCAAAGGGAACTGAACCAAGGGGAGACAGTTCCGGAGGCGCCCCAAGGCGATATTCCAGGCGCTGGGCGCACGAGGGGCAAGACTCCCCTGGGCCCTAACGCCGGGGGCAGCAAGTCTAGCCCCCAGCCGAATACGGCGCCGGAACCTCCAGTGGTTCCGGATTTTGTCAGGCAACCCCTCGCTAAGGGGGGCAAGCCGTCTGTGCCGATGGCCTCTGTCCATCCAGAGGCATCAGACAACTTGCTAGAAGCGCTTCGCGGTGCTTCCATTGACGAAGAGCACCGCACTATTATGAGTGTGGTGGTCAAGAAGGTTCAGTCCGCTAAGAGCAGACTGACTGAAGCCTGTGCCAGCCTCCTAACAGGCTTTGAGGTAAGTAATCAAATTATAAGAAAATGTTACAGCATAGACAGTAGCCCCTAATGCTCTGTTTGGCGTTCGCGAAGAAAGGCCGAATAGAGGATCAAATAATAATCGCAGGAGTCTAATCAGAATGTGTCTATGTGAATAAGCAGGCTTCACTGCTGGCCGCCGCCGCTCGTACTGCGGAGGTCGCCACACTGAAGCGGGACCTTGAGCGGTCCAAGGAAGAGCTCGGCCTTACCAAGAGGCAGCTCGAAGAGAACAAAGGTAAGTGACACCCCGTCTGAATATTGATAAAGAAAATTTTGGTTTTGGAATAATACGATCGTCATGAATTTTGCTAGGGGCCACGGCCGAAGTAGCGGCCCTGAAGGAGGCGCTGTCCGAGGCCGAAGACAAAGCGGCCAAGGAGCGCATCGAGCGAGAGAAGCAAGAGGCCCGAGTCGGCGAGGTGCAGCAAGAGCTCCAGGCTCTCGTCAAGATACACGAGTCCTTGGAGCGTGACTCGAAGACGCAAGGGTCTAAGCTTGCGAAGGCCCTCGAAAACGCACAACATGCCAAGGCCAAAGCCCAAAAGGCCCTCCAGGAAATTGAGGCGGTTAAGAAGATGTAAGGCATTCATTATGCAAAGCAAGTATGTGAAGGAAACTTTCCTTTTACTTACCTGAATTCGGAGCTCTCCAGGAGCGTTCGCAGATCTACCCCGCAGTGTGTCGGATGCCGCGGAGTTCTACCGGGCTGAGGAGGGGAGCTCAACGGAGAAGTTGTTCTGGTCTCAGTATACTGGGACCGAACATCTGATGCCCTTGAGCGACCAGTTGAAGCAACTGGTCGAGCTTCACAAGGCGGCCAAACTGGCCATGAGGGGCCTTATAGTCCGGATGTGGCCTGGCGAGCCCCTGCCTGGCAGCTATTTCGGCTAGGTAAGGCAACTTGTGAACGCCTGCCCAAGGCTTGAAGTCATAAAGCTGTCCGTCTGCATCGAGGGTGCGCGCAGGGCTTTTGCCCGGGCGGAAGTGCACTGGGCGAAGCTGGACGCCGAAAAGCTGGTGAAGGAGGGGCCGTCGGAGGGCAAGGAGCATCGCCACCCCGAAAAGTATTATGACAGTGTCCTGAAGGGTGCTCGCCTTGTGGCGGAGGAATGTGCTAAGGATGTAATATTTGAATTATTGTACTCATGTGATCCTGTAATATGAAACGAATTCATGTGCGCTATGTAATGCTTTTCTAATTTAAAATATTACCTTCTGTGCGGCCGTTTATAAAATCTGAGAGTTGGCCAGTCATCGGCTTATGCCCCCATGTAACTAGTACTGAGGTGTTCGGGATAAACCTGATCACTCTTTATCCCAATTTTGGGTCCTTCGAAGGAGGTGTTCAGCACAACGAACCAGGCAATCGGACTATAAAGCTTTATCACTCTCACTTAGTCATAGAAGTCTACAATTTTAAATTTTGGCGAAGCCCCTAGTATTCGGAAGGCCAAATTTGGGGCGCTATATATGCCTAAGTTGAACAAGGCCAACTCCTCGCCCGAAGCGGAAGAAGTCTTTAAGGACTTGAGACCTCTCAAACAGCGACCAGCTCTCGCCGCATCATGACAGTCAGTTTTTGGCTTTCTCTACTCAGGTGCTCTTCCGGAAGAACCGGGACACAATCGCAGTAGTTCTCCCAGCGCTACCTTAGCCGATATAGCGGAACGTAAGGTACCAAAACATGGGAGCCAGGCAAACCCAACTATTGACCCAAGACATGATTCGGAGCTGATGCATATAATGCTATTAGTTCGGGGTGCCGCACTGTCGAAAGTGTTCGGACTTTTCACGCCGTGTTATGGGGTACACTGAAGCCCCTGGCGCACTGGTCGTACCAGAATGTACGGGTGCAATTTGTCGTAAATAAGCAGACAAGGAAAAAAAAGAAATGCAATAATAGGGTAACGCTATGCATTGTTATTTAAATAATACGTCAAAGCATACGGATACAAGTAGTGCAATAAGCAAAAAATAGGACTATTTGACATGTCCTATCCAAGGGCAGGCTGCGTATGGGTATGTAAAATAGGTATTCGATCGTTATCAGAGACCACCTGGGGATTCCCTTGTATGTCAGAGCGTCTTGCTTCCTTGGTATTTCCTTCTCGCAATGAGTCAACAATCAGACTGCCGAAGAGGTCTTCCAGAGAGTAAGGTCCTGAAAGAGAAAAAATGATAAAGGTATACGTGCCCTGGGGCGGTTGAGCCGCATTGTGGGCCGCGCCATAGCCGTGCCTCCGCCTATGCCCATGGTATCTTGAGTGCGTAGTTATGTACGTGTGGCACAAATTTTGCCGCTTAACTGGGACTATGACGGAGGACAAATTGCTATCTGAGCTCTGAACGTGCCTGGAGATCCTGTTGCAGGTTACTCCGGACTTGCTTGAAGGTGTCCGGGGGCCTTTTCGCCGAATTGGTGGTTGGCCTCAGAAGGCTGCTTTGTGCTTCCGCTGCGAGGGCTGCAGTGTGCTCCTCCGTGCGGAGCGAGTGTTCTGTGTTTCCATTAACTATTATAACTCCGCGAGGTCCTGGCATTTTGAGCTTGAGGTATGCATAATGTGGTACCGCATTGAATCTAGCAAATGCGGTTCGTCCGAGTAGTGCGTGATAGCCACTACGGAAGGGGACGATATCGAAGATTAATTCCTCGCTTCGGAAATTGTCCGGAGATCCGAAGACCACTTCCAGTGTGATTGAGCCCGTGCAACAGGCCTCTACGCCTGGTATGACACCCTTGAAGGTGGTTTTTGTGGGTTTGATCCTCGAGGGGTCCATACCCATTTTGCACACTGTGTCCTGATAAAGCAGGTTCAGGCTGCTGCCACCGTCCATAAGGACTCGAGTGAGGTGAAATCCGTCAATGATGGGATCAAGAACCAATGCGGTCGAACCGCCATGACGGATACTAGTGGGGTGGTCCCTGCGATCGGAAGTGATCGGACAAGAAGACCATGGGTTGAACTTTGGGGCGACTGGCTCCATCGCATAGACGTCCCTTAGTGCGCGCTTCCGTTCCCTCTTGGGAATGTGGGTTGCGTATATCATGTTCACCGTTTTCACTTGGGGAGGAAATTTCTTCTGTCCTCCTGTGTTCGGCGGCCGGGGCTCCTCCTCGTCATCACTATGCAGCCCCTTTTCCTTGTTTTCGGCGTTCAACTTGCCGGCCTGCTTGAACACCCAGCATTCTCTGTTGGTGTGATTGGCTAGCTTATCGGGGGTGCCGTGAATTTGACACGAGCGATTGAGTATGCGGTCCAAACTGGACGGGCCCGGATTGCTTCTTTTGAATGACTTTTTCCGCTGACCGGATTTAGAGCCACTGAATCCGGCATTGACTGTCGTGTCTTCGGCGTTGTCGCCGTTGTTGTGGCGCTTGTGTCTGTTGCGATGTGGTCTGCTGTTGCTATCTTTTGCATCTGAATTGCCAGGATTTCTTGATGTGTTATTGCTGCGAGCCAGCCAGCTGTCTTCGCCCGTGCAAAAGCGGGTCATGAGTGTCGTGAGGGCTGCCATGGACTTCGGCTTCTCTTGGCCGAGGTGTCGGGCGAGCCACTCGTCACGGATGTTATGCTTAAATGCCGCTAAGGCCTCGGTATCCGGACAGTCGACAATTTGGTTCTTTTTAGTTAGGAACCGGGTCCAGAATTTCCTGGCCGATTCCCTTGGCTGTTGGGTTATGTGACTCAAGTCATCAGCATCCGGTGGTCGCACATAAGTGCCCTGGAAGTTGTCAAGGAATGCATCTTCCAGATTCTCCCAACTGCCAATGGAGGTTGCTGGCAAGCTATTCAGCCAATGCCGAGCCGGTCCTTTGAGTTTTAGTGGGAGGTATTTGATGGCATGTAGATCATCACCCCGAGCCATGTGGATGTGGAGGAGGAAATCCTCGATCCATACCGCAGGGTCTGTAGTACCATCATATAACTCAATGTTCACGGGTTTAAATCCTTCTGGGAATTCGTGATCCATCACTTCGTCCGTGAAGCATAGGGGGTGTGCGGCGCCTCTGTGCCGGGCTATGTCACGACGCAGTTCATACGAGTCTTGTCTGCTGTATTCGGCCTGACCGGATTTTCTTTTAGTGTATCCGACATGACGATCATCATCACGCGTTGGGGCGCGCCCCCGTGATCCGTAGATCAATCTTGTATGTCCTGCTTTGTTTTCCAATACGTCTTGCAGGTCCCGCGTGTTGCCCCGGGCCTTGGTGTTTTTGTTTGAATGGCGGCGGGGTGCGGGCTGAACTTCGGGCTAATATGCCACTCTGTCTCGGCCACGAGGTGGCCGATCAGCCGCATCATACGCTGGTAATGTGGGTTTTAATGCTTCCTCCTTGAGTTGGGGTAGCAACCTGCGCTTTGGGTAACTCTTGGTTGGGCGTTCGAGTTCGTATTCCTCGGCCGCCAGGACCTCGGTCCATCTATCCGCTAGCAGGTCTTGGTCAGCTCGAAGCTGTTGTTGCTTTTTCTTCAGGCTATTTGTTGTGGCTATAAGCCGGCGCTTGAAGCGCTCCTGCTCGATGGGATCCTCAGGCACGATAAATTCTTCGTCGCCGAGGCTCACCTCGTCTTCGGAGAGAGGCATGTAATTGTCATCCTCTGATTCTCCGTCTGCTGCCTGTTCTTGAGGGCTAGCTTGCCCATCCTCCCGCTCGAGGCTTGGCTGGAGGGGATTGTCATCGTCTTCGCCACTATCCGGAGCGTTATTGCCTCTTGTGCCGATATTGCTGCTTTTGCTATGGCGGGACTTAGAGCGGCACCGCTGACGCCGATGCTTGGATTGCTTCGTGGGGGATTATCCTTCATTGCCTTATCGCCATCACCTTCTTTGGGGGTGTCCACCATGTATATATCATATGATGAGGTGGCAGTCCACCGCTCTGTGGGCGGTGGTTCCTGTTCGTCTCCTGCATCGTCCTCCATACCGTCGATGTCTTCGGAGCCAAAATTGAGCATGTCGGTTAAGTCGTCGACAGTGGCTACCAAGTGGGTGGTGGGTGGGGAACGAATTTCTTCGTTGTCCGCTTCCCACTCCAGCCGGACATAGTTCGGCCAAGGGTCTCCAGACAAGGAGAGAGGCCTTAATGAATTTAGCACGTCGCCCAGCAGCGAGTGCTGAAAGATATCCGCGGAGGAAACTCCATGATCGGTGCCCAATTAGATTCGATAGGCACGGACGCAGGCGGTTCGGAGCCCGTGGCCGGGGACGAGTCCAAGTGTCCGGCAACACGGGTCTCATAAGAGATGAAGTCAGTATCCGGCTCTATCGCCGCTGAGTGTGCAGCCTCCGTGGCGGGGTCTATCCACCCGTCCTCGGACGGCACGATCTGCTCTGGATTGAGGGCCGGAGTAGCCGCAGGTGTGATCTCCCGAACACTGTCCGACGGCAGAGCTAAGTCGTGCTTGTCGTGACTGTGCGGCGCAGTTGACATGGGCTCGAATCCGTCGAAGATCAAGTCTCCGCGGATGTCGGCGGTATAGTTCAAGCTTCTGAACCTGACCTGATGGCCAGGGGCGTAGCTTTCGATCTGCTCCAGATGGCCAAGGGAGTTGGCCCGCAGTACGAAGCCACCGAATACGAAGATCTGTCTGGGGAGAAAAATCTCACCCTGGATCGCATCGTTGTTGATGATCGAAGGAGC
Source organism: Triticum aestivum (assembly GCF_018294505.1). NCBI lineage: Eukaryota > Viridiplantae > Streptophyta > Magnoliopsida > Poales > Poaceae > Triticum > Triticum aestivum. The sequence goes on along the minus strand of NC_057796.1, from coordinate 353,911,064 downwards.
CATCAAGCCTTATGGTGACGGCATAATGGAACTCTCAATGAAAGCACCAATGTCGGTGTCAAAACCAGCGGATCTCGGGTAGGGGGTCCCGAACTGTGCGTCTAAGGCGGATGGTAACAGGAGGTGGGGGACACAATGTTTACCAAGGTTCGGGCCCTCTCGATGGAGGTAATACCCTACTTCCTGCTTGATTGATCTTGATGATATGAGTATTACGAGAGTTGATCTACCATGAGATCGTAGAGGCTAAACCCTAGAAGCTAGCCTATGGTTATGCTTGTTGTTGTCCTACGGACTAAACCCTTCGGCTTATATAGACACCGGAGGGGGCTAGGGTTACACAGAGTCGGTTACAAGGGAGGACATCTACATATCCGAATTGCCAAGCTTGCCTTCCACGCAAAGGAGAGTCCCACCCGGACACGGGACGAAGTCTTCAATCTTGTATCTTCATAGTCCAACAGTCCGGCTGAAGTATATAGTCTGGCTGTCCGAGGACCCCCTAATCCAGGACTCCCTCAACGGCCTCTATGCATCCCTGAGTAGTTGCTATCCATTTATTGAAGTTTTGTTGATAAATTTTTGTCACCCAAATTTTTTTAGAAAATTGTACGCGAACATGATGAACTTGTTTGGAAGTAGTTCTTCGAGGAGGAGATTCTCGGGGGCATTGTTGCGGGATATCCGCGGCCACCTATGGGACCGGGTGGCCCCTTGCTGGTTCGGCGGGGGGATGCCGCGTTGCGAAAAGAGCAGAACAGCACGCGGCAGCACGGCAGAGAGCACACAAGCAATTTACCTAGGTTCGGGCCGGCGCGAGGCATAAGACCCTACTCCTGCTTTGGTGGATTGATGGTGGAATGAGTGTGGTGACGCGTAGTACACTTGCCCGGCAGGGTCTGCCTAGGGGCCGCAGTGACTACGCGTGTATGGTGGCTTGGGTTCATCAACTTTCTAACCCCTCCTACGAGTGCCATGGGCCTCCTTTTATAGATTAAGGGGTCACCACAGTGGCAAAGTGGTCATTATCCACTGATATGATAGCGAACAGTGCTATCATACCTAACTCTGCTGGCTGACAGGGTGCATTAAATGTGCCGCTTAGTGTCACATCACTGGTCACCCGGCAAGGCCTGTCGGGCTATCTTGCCAGCTCCGCACCTGTTCCCTTGACACGTCGCAGGACGGGTGTCATCTGCAGGTTTCTTCTGTAGGAAATGGCTGTCATGTGGCGAATGGCTGCCACTTAATCACCTTGCGGCTTGACACCACACTGATCGACGATGTGAGTCGTGTTTGAGTGGTTGGTGGGGTGGTTCTGCCCCCGCGAGCCCTGACAGGCTCTGCCGGGGAGCCTTGATTGCTTGCTTCTGGTGGTGGCCTTGCCCCTTGCCGGGCTCGCCTGCCCGGCAAGGGAGGCCCTTCTCTTGCCGATATCTTGCTCCTCAGGCTCGATCTTGGTCCCTCTGGGCTGCATGTTGGTTCTTCAAATCTCTCGGTCCTCCAATCTCTGACTTAAGCCGGTGCTTCAATCTTGATCTTGTGCCTATGCACAGTTGGGCAACAGACCCAGGGTTTGTTTCACCGACAGAAGCCCCCGGGCCTGCCCCGAATGTGCTGCTGAGCGTCGTCGGGGTAGGGCCTAATAAGTGCACAGGCAGGATCATTGAAGGGGTTGGCCCCTTTGAGTTTTCCTTTGTCGCCTCATTAGCCTTGATTTCAGGCCAGTTTCCGGTTTCCCCGCGCATGGTGTAAAGCCAATAATGGTGGGGCCGCTCCGGTGATGGCCCGTGAATGACTTTAACGCACGGGGTAGAAACCGCCAATTTACTCTTCCCACAGTGCGCCCTTATCCTTAGCCACGTATGTTGCATGCATTGCGCGGGGTAGGTAACGGAGGCGCGTGGCGCGGGAGAGCATCTTGGAGAGGGCCCGCCCGCCTTGAATTGGCGGAGGAGGGAGGTGGTCACCTGTTGATGGAGCAGTTGCCCTCCCCCGCCCGGCCTATAAAAGGGAGGGACGGAGGAAGGCGGAGTCATCCATCTTTGCACTCCTCTTCCTTCTTCCCTCGTTCTCTGCTTCCACTGGCGATGCCGAAGAGAAGAGCCTAGGGCCAGCCCCGGGGCTCCTGTTTGGGGCTATTGCTGCCCCATGCTGGTGCTGGCGCTCGGGGAGTGAGCCTGGTCCTTGACATGGTGAATCTCTTGGTCTCTTCGAGGCTCGGCCGGGAGGCGGGGCTGGAGATCATCAGTAATCCCAGCATCGCCCATCCCGGAGGTCTTGGGGCTGTTGTTGATGAGGGGCGCGCCCTCCGGTCCACCGAGGCGATGGTAGTGTTGCATGCTCGTTGTGGGTGATGCCGCTACCATCTCTTCCCCTCCCCCCTTTTCTCCCCCTCTTCTTTTCGTTCGGGGAGGGGCAACGGGCCATGCTCGCCACCTTGTGCAGCTCCTAGGTGCACGCCACCTGCGGACCGCGGCGGACGACCGCTCCACTGGTCCCTTCGTCGCCGCCCTCTCCCAAATGCCCCTTTTATTCTCCATTCCCTCTTGCTTTAGTATCCTGGGGAAGAGGAGCAGAGAAAGGAAAAGAGGGGTTATTGGGTTTTTATCTTTTTTCAATCTTAAACTGGTAGGTAATTGCCAAATTTTAATTCAAATAATGTAATCTCTCGAGTCCATCTTTGTGTTCTGTAATGCTTGTACTTGTCTTAGCATATGAATGAAAAAGATGAGCCTTGCCGGGAACCCGTGCATGTATATGTCCATGCAGAGGCGGAGTGCCTCTTTAATAAAAATAAATGAGTTTTCCCCGGCGGGATATCCTGCCGGCACCCTCTTTGTCTGCCGGGGAACAGACAGAGGGGCCAGCCCCCCGCCAGCTCCTTTTTACCAAAGGCTACTACGACCATCCTGACTGAAGCCCAAGACATCCAGAGCAACGCCAAGACCAAGGACGCAAAGAAGCAGAGGGGCGGAGCGGTTTATCCCGGCAAGACCCTTGCCGGGGGCGGCCTCAGCGGCCTCGCAAGACCCTTGCCGGGGCAGCACGCCCAAAACACCAACAGAGCGAGCCACCCTTGAGCCCACGTCCCCAAACACCATCAACCACGTTGGGCCAGGGCTCGGGAGGCACCTCTGTGGTGGCATGCAGATCTTTGTGAAGACATATTCAAGATCAGATGAGGATTAGAAGACAACGATCCTCGGCAAGATCCTTACCGAGGAGAGCCACAAGACCCCCGGCAAGATTCTTACCGGGGACGACAGCACAACACGGCAAGACCCTTGCCGGGGCCCCCAGCAAGGCTCTCGCCGAAGACGCCAATAGGGCCACTGCCAAGCCCGCACCAGGCAAGTCTCTACCGCCGTTCGCATGTAGCTGCCAGCCCAAACCAACTGGGCAGGCACCTGCGTGGCAACATGCAGCTTCTAGGCCAACTCAACAGGCGCCTGCGTGGCGGCATGCAGATCTTCGTGAGGACCCTACCACCGTGCCACCTCAGCTGCCTGCCTGCCTACATGGCGCCGCACGCATCGCTGGCCAGGGCACGTGTCAAAGCGAGGAGGAGCGGCGACGGACGGGACGGGCCTCACTCCCGTCCCCGATAAAGCTAGGGGACACCTCAGCGGTGCATTAAATGTGACTTGTCCTATAATACAAGCGATAAGCTCGTAATACTGTACGCCTTTCCACCTCCTATGTGCCACTGTGGCAGCCCCTTTCGACTATAAAAGGAGGCCCATGGCATACTCGAGAAGGATTCGGCTCTTTCGAACCACGCGCTCACCACAGCTAGTTCGAGAGCTCAAGAACTCTCTGAAATACACCCACCAAAGCAGGACTAGGGTTTTACGCATCTTCGTGGCCCGAACCTGGGTAAACGATCCTTGTGCTGACTACTGATCCTGCTCTTCTTGCAACCCTGCGCCCCGGCAACCGTAGTAGGGATTCTTGTGATCCCATAGGTGTCGTTTACCCGACAGATAGGAGCACCTAAGTTTCAAGAGAGAGGCGAGGTTTTCTCATGCAAAGTCATAGCTTTACAGAACACTAATGGACAAGAGGTAAACTTATCTGTTTGGCTTGCCGGGGATCGCTGTGTTGTGCAATCTTCTCATCCTTTGTCGAAGTCAAGTTCACGGCAGGGACCTGCAACTCCATGTAGATGAGAATGAATGCAGGATGCAATCCTATCTATATGCATATGCAAATGCTCATGAAATGCTTATGCAGTGATCTGGGTGTGCTCGTGCATGCATGCAATCCTAGTTGCCCCCCCCCCTACAGTGCTTCTTTATTTTATCTTGCATGGGGTCATCGCCCCGGCTTTGTACAAGGGGTTACATGCAGCTGAGGCAAGGCCTGTACAAAAGGGTGGCTGCCGGGCAGTGCCCGACAGCCTCACGCCTTATGGGTAGTACTTACGGAGATGCTCAATATTCCATGAGCTTTGCAACTAAGTGCCATCCCCGGTCTCCAGACGGACTGCGCCAGGTCTGGTGACTCGTACCACCCGGTAAGGGCCTTCCCACTTTGGTGACAGCTTATTTGTACCCTTGGCGGACTGAACGCGCCTAAGGACAAGGTCACCTTACTCAAAACACCGGGCATGAACCATGCGGCTATGATAGCGATGCAGGGCTTGTTGGTAGCGTTCAGCATGCGTAGAAGCCCAGAGACGGTTCTCCTCGAGTAGCACAGCGTCGTCATGCCGGTGCTGATCTTGCACTACTTCATTGTAGGCAAGCACTCGAGGGGACTGTAAGTGCATCTAGTGCCCCTTAGTGATTATGGTGTATTGAAGACTTATAAATTAAGGGACTGATGCATTTGTGAGTGTACACAGGTCTATAAGTCTATGAGGAGTTTGATATTTACAGAGAAAGTTGACCCCTAAAAATGAAGTTGTTCGACTGAAGACTTTGGATTTCTGAAGACTTTCTGAAGACTTTGGAAGTGAAGAAATTGGTGTGACCCTGAAGACTTGGTATTCTTTCGAGGAACATGAAGCGTGAAGACCTTTGTTTTCATAGTTTCATTTTCTCTTTCTTGAGTCATAGGAAACACCGTACTGTTAAAGGGGGTCGAGGAAATACTAAGGAAAAATTTCCATGTGATGCTCAACTCAAAATCCTACACCTACCAATCCCTTCGAGTGAAGCCATTGGAAATCTCATACAGTTCAGTCAAATTTCTTTAGTGACAGAGACGAAGTTCTTCTGGTCTCTGAGGAATTTGTTCTGACTGAGGAGTTAGGAATTCGCCAGTGCGGATTGCCTACAAGTGAGGAACATGATAGCCCTGAGGAATTTGAGCCTCAAATATCCGACCGTTGCCGTGCTTCGCGCCAGCTGTCCCAAAATATCTACCCACCTAAAGGTCATATCATTGAAGGGCATTTATGTCTTATCATGTCAGGTTGCTCCCTAGGCTATAAATAGCTGCCCCCTACAACCACTAGCTGGTTGGCTGCTCCGAGAGAAACTGACACCTGTCATTTGAGAGCATCCCATCTTCCGAGGACTTTGAGCGAAAATCATCAAGTGAGGAAAACCCAAACACCTACAAACCCCAAGTGATTGAGCATCACTGAAGAGATTGATCCTGCATGGATCCGACGCTTGATACCTTTGAAGACTGTGCTTCTTCCAGACGGTTAGGCATCATGGTCTAGAGCATCCAAGAGGAAATTATGGATCGCCGAGTGACCGAGTTTGTGAAGGTTTGGAAGTCACCTGAAGACTTACCACGAGTGATTGGGCGAGGTCTGTGTGACCTTAGCTCAAGGAGAATACAGTGAGGACTGTGTGTCCGGGATTGTGTATCCTCAGGTTTAAATACCTAGCCACTCTAACCAGACGTACAACTATCACAGCAGTTGGAACTGGTCTACCAAATCATTGTCTTCTCCAAGCCAACTGGTTCTATTTCCTCAACTCTTTCATTTCCTCATTACAGTTGTTGTGTGCTTGTTCATATCTGTTTGAAGACTTTGACTAAAGACTTTCTCAATTTCCTCAATTCAATTTCTTCAGTTTGTTTGTCTTCATCCTGTGTTATCCTGTGTTTACGCTTTCTGTACTCTGTGTTTGCTTTCATTTCATCATGATGATCATGTTTATGTTCTGCCATGTTTGTATCTGAGTACTTATTCCGCTGCAAGTAGTTCTTCGCTTAGGAATTTCCTCACCCGCAAATTCCTCGATGAAGAATTCATAAAAATCGCCTATTCACCCCCCTCTAATCGATATAACGCACTTTCAATTGGTATCAGATCAAGGTAGTCCCTTGTTCTGTGTGATTTTGGTTTAACCGCCTGGAGTTTTAGTTATGTCGACCGCAGGAATGAAGACTGTTTCTTGCCCGATCTTTGACGGTCACGAATACCCCAAGTGGAAGGCCACGATGAAGAAGTGCCTCATGGCAATGAACAGCGAGTTGTGGACCGTCACTGAGATTGGTCTTACCGATCTGTGCAAGATGGCGGAAGCTGATGACATTCGCAAGTTCACACTTCTCAACCTCACGGCGAAGGACGTTATTTGCTCCTGTCTGTCTCAAAATCAGTTCTGGAATATCATGCATCTCGATCATTCGAATCTTATCTGGGACCGTCTCTCTGAGGTCTATGAAGGTCATCGAACCCGTCATGCTCCTTGGTTTGAGGATTTCAAGGAATCACTCAAAGCGATGGCATTCGAACCAGAATCATCATCCTCTACACCATGCCTTATGGCAAAAGGTGCTAAGGTAACGGAATGCTACCTATCCGAGTCCAGTGATGATGAATCTAGTGATGAATTTGGACCTAGTTATGTCAAACTTGCTTCCCTTTCCACTAAACAACAAAGTGCTTTGGAAAAAGTTCAATACATGCTGGATAAAAGCGATGATATGTTGGGTGAAGAAATGGATCAGTTGAAAGCTTTGGCTGATAGTCTTCAGAGACTTCAGTCTAAGTTTGACAACCTTCAAAGTCATCATAACACTCTCTTATCTGATCATGAGAACCTTTCTTATGAATTTCTTCAAAGAAAGCAAGATCTTGAAAAGCTAAGGGTGAGTTATGAAGATCTTCAGAAGGAGCGTGATTCATTACTTGCTCAACAAATCAGCGCTACTCAGGAAGAATTTGTTCCTCCATGTTTGAAGTGCATTGAACGTGAATCTGCTAATTCCTCACCTGAATGTTCAAATGCTTGTAATGTTAAAATTCTTCACCTGTCTCTGCTATCACTAATTCCTCATCTGAGGACAATGCTAGTATCACTGATGATGCAGGGCTGAAGGAATTGTACATGACAGGCATGTACAAAAGCCTCAAAGGGCATCAGGCTCTTTGTGATGTGCTTAAAAAGCAGATCCTCAATAGGAACCCTAGGAAAGAGGGTATCGCCTTTGAGAGGAAACTCAATGCTGATGGTACATACTGGAAGCCTGGGCAGTATCCCAAAACCTCATGGGTTGCTGCAAAGGGACCTCCAGTAGATCCATCTACTTTATCTGGCTTTACATGTGAATCTCCTCATTCTTCTGATGAGTCATTTGACTCCAACTATAAACTGTTCAAAAATCAGAATGGTGAAGTATTTGCTAGATATGTTGGCACTAACTGCAGGAATGGTTCCCCTATGAAAAAAATCTAGGTTCCCAAAAGGTGCCTTGAAAATCTTCAGGTAAATGTCATCATGACACCACCTGTGAAGAATAGGAACCCTAGATCAAAATCTTCATATGGACCAAATTCTTCATATGGATACAAGTCCTCATACGGACCAAATTCCTCACGTGGATCAAAGTCCTCATATGAACATCATCGTGCTAACACTTCTGTCTCGCAGGGAAGATTTAAGGGCTATGAATATGAGCATTATTCTTCTAATCATTATGTTCATAAGTCCTCGAATAATTTCTCTACTTATTCATATGCTTACCCTAATTCCTCTTATGTGAAACGAAGTGGACTGGCTTCTATGCCACCTTTCTCGTATGGAGCTCGCAGAATGATGAACTCTTTGCCACCCCTTCAGATGTGGGTGGTGAAGAAAAAGAACTAATTTCTTATGCAGGGTCAGGTCTCCACACGTGCTTAAATGTCTGAAGAATTTGCTGGAGACCTGAAAATGCCTGATAGGACGCAGGCTGATCATGAAGAAATGAATCCTCATTTCTCACGTCCTCATACTGTTTTATCTGTTTATTGCTTGATGAATTTGATATCATATTCTTCACTGATGAAGTATATGAGTTCGTAAGCTGCACTAATTCATCTGCAGGATGATCAACCCAAAGCCAATGAGTGGGTCCTCGATAGTGGATGTACAAATCACATGACTGGTGACAAGAATCTATTGATGTACATTCACTTATCTCCATCGCATCTGAAGCATATCCTCTTCGCTGACAAAGGCAAAAGCAAGGTATTGGGTCTAGGTAAGGTTGAGATCACAAAGGATCGACACATGGACAAAGTCATGCTTGTCGAGTCCTTAGGATACAACCTCATGTCTGTCTCAATGCTTTGTGATCTTGATATGGTTGTTATCTTTGGCAAGTATCGTTGTGTTGTGATCATGGAAGCTGACAATTCCAAAGTCTTCGAAGGCTTTAGGAGAGGAGATCTGTATATTGTTGATTTCTCTACAGGACCACAACCAGCTATATGTCTACTTGCAAAAGCTTCAGAAGGCTGGCTATGGCATCGACGACTAGGTCATGCTGGCATGAGGAACTTGCACACGCTCGTGAAGAAGAAGCATGTCATTGGCATTGAGAATGTCAAATTCCTCAAGGATCACTTGTGCGGAGCCTGTGAAGCTGGAAAGGTGACCAAGGCCAAACATCCAGCGAAGACAATCATGACTACCACTCGACCATTTGAATTGCTTCACATGGATCTCTTTGGTCCTAATCACTATTCAGCAGTTACAAATGATGTATCTCTATATGGATTTGTTATTGTTGATGATTAATCTCGTTACACATGGGTGCATATTGTCACTTACAAACATGAGGTGCAGGAAGTCTTCAAACGATTTTCCTCGATGGCTTCAACCAACTTTGGTGTGAAGATCAAGGACATCAGAAGTGACAATGGAACTGAGTTCAAGAATTCTGGTCTTGATGACTATCTTGATGAACTTGGTATTACTCATGAGTTATTTGCTCCTTATACTCCTCAGCAGAATGGCATCATGGAGCGCAAGAACAGGACTCTTGTTGAGATGGCTCGCACTATGCTTGATGAATACAAGACGCCTCGTCATTCCTGGATTGAGGCAATTGATACTGCGTGCCACATCATCAACAGGGTATATCTTCACAAATTCTTCAAAAAGACTGCATACGAACTCCTCACTGAAAAGAAACCCAATGTGAGTTATTTCAAAGTCTTTGGTGCTAAATGTTGGATTAGAGATCCTCATCACAGTTCTAAATTTGCACCGAAAGCACATGAAGGTTTTATTCTTGGTTACGGAAAGGACTCGCACACCTACAGAGTCTTCAACAACGTTCACCACAAGGTTGTTGAAACTGTAGATGTGCGGTTCGATGAAACTAATGGCTCGCAAAGAGAGCACCTTCCTCCTGTGTTAGATGAACAGTCACCTGAGGAAACTATCAAGTTCAAGGCTACTGAGGATGTCATTCCTACCGAAGAATCTGTTGAAGAAATCATTCCAGAACGTGAAGAACGCCATGCTGATGCACCTAAGGAAAATGACGCTGAAGAAAATGCTGATCCAATTCCTCAACAACAACCAGCTCATCCTCGTGTTGCAAATGAAGTGCAGATTGAGAAAATCATCAGCGATATCAACATTCCAGGTCCTCTCACACGCTCAAGAGCTTCACATTTATCTAACTTTTGTGGGCACTTTGCTTTTGTCTCTATCTCAGAGCCCACTAAGGTAGATGAAGCATTTCTGGAGCCTGAATGGATTCAAGCTATGCAAGAGGAGTTACATCAATTTGAGCTCAATAACGTTTGGGAACTGGTCAATCGTCCAGATCCTCACAAGCACAATATCATTGGCACAAAGTGGATCTACAGCAACAAGCAAGATCAAAATGGCCTTGTGGTGAGGAATAAGGCACGGCTTGTAGCTCAAGGCTACACACAAGTTGAAGGAATTGATTTCGATGAAAATTTTGCACCTGTTGCTAGACTTGAGGCTATTCGCATATTACTTGCTTATGCTAACCATCATGATATCACTTTATATCAAATGGATGTGAAAAGTGCATTCCTCAATGGTAAGCTTGAGGAGAAGTATGTGTTGCTCAACCCCCAGGTTTTGAAGATCCAAAGCATCCCGACAAAGTCTTCAGACTCAATAAGGCCCTCTATGGCCTCAAGCAGGCCCCTCGGGCGTGGTATGATACTTTGAAGGAATTCCTCATGAAGAAAGGCTTCAAACCCGTGATGAATGTGCCTATATGATGAGTGAAGAATATCAAATGTCTATGATGGGAGAATTGAAATTCTTCTTAGGCCTTCAAATTAGTCAATGGCGCTTCATATGTCAGGAGAAATACCTCAAGGACGTATTGAGGAAATTCGGCATGCAAGATTGCAAAGGGGTCAAAATTCCTATGCCCACCAATGGCCATCTATGCACTGATGAAAATGGTATTGACTTTGATCAAAAGGTATACCGCTCCATGATTGGTTCCCATCTAGGGCAGATATTATGCTTAGTGTTTGCATGTGTGCCCGATTTCAAGCTACACCGAAGGAATCACACCATAAGGTTGTGAAGCATATTCTTCGATATCTAGCTTACACACCAACACTTGGATTATGGTACCCTAAGGGCTCGGTTTTTGATCTCATTGGATATTCAGACTCTGACTATGCTGGTGATCGTGTGGACCGCAAGTCAACATCAGGCACATGCCATTTCCTCGGACGATCTTTGGTCTATTGGTCCTCGAAGAAACAGAACTACGTATCACTATCTACTGCTGAAGCTGAGTACATTGCTGCTGGTTCTTGCTGTGCTCAATTGTTGTGGATGAAGCAAACTCTCAAGGACTACGACGTCAACATGAAGAATGCGCCTCTCTACTGTGACAATGAGAGTGCAATCAAGATTGCTCATAACCCAGTTCAGCACTCGAAGACAAAGCACATTCAAATCCGTCATCATTTTCTTTGTGATCATGTATGGAAGGGCGACATCTCTATTGAGCATGTAAGGACGGAAGAACAGCTAGCCGATATCTTCACAAAGCCCTTGGATGAGAAGAGATTTAACAAGTTGAGGTGTGGGCTAAATATCCTAGAATCTTCAAATGTTCTTTGAAAAGGACACTCATCCTAACACTTATGCAAAATTGATGACTTAGATGTGCAACACGCGAAGAAACATTTTTCTTCAATCAATGAAGACTAACACTCTAAGTGTGAAGAAATTAACGAAGAATTTGATTCTCAGAGCCCTACGACAATTGTACGCGGTGTCTGACATCATCATTCTTACGCGGTGGGTCACGCCACCACCAAAAGTTGAAAATCTTCAATTTGAGTTTTTCCTCTTTTTGAAATTCCTCAGTTGTTCATTTTCTTCAACTTTGCAATGTCTTCACTCTTTCCGCTGTTGTTCTTCATTGGCTATAATTATATATATGAGTTTATGTCCTCTACAGCATTCACTTATTGCTATTTCTTCAAGTTGCCTTTTCTGCTAAGTGAATGTGATCGGACCCTTCCCCCTCTATGCTAAACTCAACCCAGTCTATTCACAAATTCTTCATGTGCGTTCTATTTGAAACTCGTTCAAAATCTTCACTGTGTCCTTGTCAGCTGAAGAATTTGCGAACGGAACTTGAAAACTTATCTTATCCAAATTTTCGGCTTTTGCCGCTCAAACCATTCCACATCCCACGATAATACTTATCTATTCACCCACGATCTCACACGATAGCCACCTCTCAGTACGTGGGTGACACATGTCAAGCGAATGAGAAGGGTCAGGGGCACGTTCGTCCAATTTCTTCGGACGAGTAGTTTTTCACCTTAGCTATAAATACCCCTCCCCTTCCTCACTTTGTTTTTACTCCTCTCAACCTCACTCCCTCGCTCGAGCTCTCAAACCCTAGCGCCGCCGCTACTTCCATCGTCGCCGGTGAGGAAGAGCTTCAATGCCTCGACCTCGCGCCGTCGTACTCGCGCCGGCCGCGGATTTCTTCACTCCGCCGCCGCCGTAGCTGTCTTCCACAGCCAAGTTAGGGCGTGGAAGATCTGAACTGACGAGCTTCACATCTACACTTCCCAGTTCGTCGTGTTCTTCGTCAAGGGTAATTAAAAGTTACTTTTACTGCCCTTGTTGATTCTGATGTTTTCTACAAAATCTTCAAAAGGTGTTTATTCTTCAAATCTTCACACACTAAACACCTCACATGTCATCTGCTCTTGATCTGTTTCTCTAAGCAACATTTTTCTTCAAGATTCCTCAATTGTGTGGATTTTCAATCTATACAACTCTGGAACCTAAGACGAAGAACGCTTAGTGAAATTCTTCAAGACTCATCTGGTCAAATTCCTCAAACTTAATCTTTTTGCAAAAACTTCTAAGAACGCATATGACCTCTCCAAATTCTTCACAACTATATTCTGTTCACAGGTACACATGTCCACTGCTGAATCACTAGGTTCTCATCAACTTAACTCATTTGCAGCGTTCCTCGAAGAAAAGTTGCACACCTCTTCAGAGAATTCTGTTGTTCATATTCCTCAGCTGAAGAAAATGGGTGACGGCAAGAAACCTCAGAAGGGTGGAAAGAGACCTGAGGTCAACACTGCTTTCAAAATCCCAGATGACATTTACAAGGACTATTGCACACCTGATGAGGCCAAACACGGCAAGGAGGAAAAAAATCAGCGCAAGGTGCGCATACAAAGGATGGAGAGGAGATGGGCACGGGAATGGAGGGACTATCGATATGTTACACCCAAGTACATGAAGAAATTCGCTCTTGACCCTCCATGCCCAAGACCTCCATTTGCACCTGGCCAAGAAGTTGATCCTACCAGCCTCAAGCATGGTGAGGACTATCCTGATGAATGGGCTAAGCGCCAGGCCAAACTAGCCAAAATAGCTAAGGAAGCGGTGACGAAATTTAATGAAGACTCTGCTGCTGTTGTCACTGCTGAGGCCTCTGCAAGCAAGCCGAAGAAGGCCATGCCAAAGAAGCCTGCTCACAAGCCCAGTGCTTCAACCTCAATGCCCTCACGGCCAAGCTCCTCAGCAATGCCCTCACGGCCAAGTTCTTCAAAGCCTTCACGACAAATTCCTCAAGCTGCACCAGCCCCTCCAAAGTCCTCAGCTCCTCCGACCAAATCCTCAGCACCTGTGCATCTCGCCTCGTGCCAAAGGACAATTGGCATCTCTATTGCCTCAGGAGCCTCTGGAAGTTCTTCAGCTCCTCCAAATTCCTCAACTGGCCCCACTCTGCTGAAGACAAAGGCCACTGCTGGACGAGGCTCTCGACCAAGTCCTCACAAGAAGCAGGTCGCCTTTCAAGTGCCGTCTGATGAAGACAAAGCTGATGATGAAGAACTTGATGAAAACATCAGGGACAGGCAGCTCAGGGCTGCTAGAGCCAAAGGCACAAATGTGCCTCTGCTTTTGGATCCAAAATTGATCCTTGATTACATTGATCTCTAGCACAAGGACCCAAACACTACTATGCCTGACTTCAAGTTGACTCCTGGCCAAAGTCATATGTTGACTGCCTTTATTCAGGAAGAAAAATGGAAATTTGAAAAGGCCAGGCAGTTGAAGAAAGCACAGTACAAGGAGGAGCGCTTCATGAAGAAAAACGTTGTCTCTATGAAAACTGAAGAACTTGTCACTATTCAATTGAGATTAAGAAACTCAGTGATGAATTTGACGTGTACCGCGCTGACTGGCTTGGAGCCAAAGTCAGGTTTGTGAAGTTAACCGAGAAGTTCACTACCAATGTTGCAGCTCCATCGCAACAAGAAATTCCTCAGGCTGACGCATCTGCTCAGCCGACTGAAGATCATGCCAGCACCGCTGATGACAATCAGGCTGCTAATGAAACTCAGAGTACCAGGGCTAATGACTCCATTCCAGCCGCTGAAGAAATTGCTAGGGCAACCACTAGTGTTGCGCCTGAAGAATCTGTCAGGCCAGCGGAAGCTTCAGCCGCTGAGCCTAAAGTAAATGAGCCAATTCCCTCTGCTCCTCCGGCACCTACACCAAGTCAAATTCTTCCTTCTGCATCAGATGTGAAGAAGACCAAGGCTGCGGAGCGTGCAGCTGTGAAGAAAAGTAAAGCATCAACTTCATCAGATTCTTCAGCCCCAAAGAAGATGAAGACATTGACTAGCTCTTTCGAGAATCCGATTGATGTTGTTCCAGTCTCAAGCATGCCATCAAAGGAACTTGTTCCTTTTGATGAAGAATATGTGATCCCAACCGGATTAGATGAAGAGATTCCTTCTGTTGCTTCGTCAGAGTAGTTGAATGAACAAACTGAAGCGGATGCAATCCCTTCAACCCCAATCGTCTCATCGCCCATGCCTCAGTTTACTGCTGAAGATGCCGGCGTTCAAGAAATGAGTGATGTAGAAGAGGATGTGGACATTGCAAGCACTACTCCAATGATGAATGATGACTTTTGGGAAAGTCAGCACCCCAATTCTCCTATGTTCACACCTCTACAACAAATTCCTCAGTCCCCAGTGACTATAGTTCAAATGGGATCTGAAGAACCACACCCCGCACCGTCTGTCCATGAAGAGATTCCAGCCACTAGTGCTGATGAAATTGTAAATGAAGAAGTGAAGACCCAGGCTGCCACTGAAGAAGAACCTGAAATTCCTCAGCCTGTGGATCCTGAGATAGCGATTCATGAGGTTGGGATGCAATTGACTGATACTCCTCAGCCCAAGCCAAAGGATCCCTTCTCAAAGAAGCAGAAATTCAAGGCTGATGACTTCTTCAATGAGCATGTGTTCTTCACTGACTATAACCCATATGACTCTGCTCGTCTTAGAAGGAAGCGTTTCTAGACTGCCAGCCAAGCAAACTTCTATTATTCACTACTCTTCGACAAGTCTTCGACCACGAGCATATTCCTCATGTGGACATGGAATCACTGCCTTGCTTCATCCCAGTCCTCAGTGTGCTTCATGATGCAGGACTGCTCAACTTTTGCTCTAACATTGTTGATTGGAATGAAGAGCTAATTCTTCAATTCTATGCAACGCTGCACATCACAGGAGATGCTGACGATGTCAATTCTTGGGTTTTGGACTGGATGACTAAAAATACTCACTTCAAAGCTCCGGCCTCTGAATTGCTTCATGCCCTGCCAATTAGTCCTCCCCTTGAAGGCGCTCGTTGTCTGTACCATGAACCTGAACTCACTGCTCATTACATGCAAGTGTTGATGAAGCCGCTGAAGCCCGGTCAAGCCCCAAGGACCAAATTCCTCGTGAAGGAATTGTTATACGTGCCAAGAACTGTCTATCGCAGACCCAGGCTGCCACTGAAGAAGAACCTGAAATTCCTTAGCCTGTGGATCCTGAGATAGCGATTCATGAGGTTGTGATGCAATTGACTGATACTCCTCAGCCCAAGCCAAAGGATCCCTTCTCAAAGAAGCAGAAATTCAAGGCTGATGACTTCTTCGACGAGCATGTGTTCTTCACCGACTATAACCCATATGACTCTGCTCGTCTTAGAAGGAAGCGTTTCTGGACTGCCAGCCAAGCAAACTTCTATTATTCACTGCTCTTCGACAAGTCTTCGACCATGAGCATATTCCTCACGTGGACATGGAATCACTGCCTTGCTTCATCCCAGTCCTCAGTGTGCTTCATGATGCAGGACTGCTCAACTTTTGCTCTGACATTATTGATTGGAATGAAGAGCTAATTCTTCAATTCTATGCAACGCTGCACATCACAGGAGATGCTGACGATGTCAATTCTTGGGTTTTGGACTGGATGACTGAAAATACTCACTTCAAAGCTCTGGCCTCTGAATTGATTCATGCCCTGCCAATCAGTCCTCCCCTTGAAGGCGCTCGTTGTCTGTACCATGAACCTGAACTCACTGCTCATTACATGCAAGTGTTGATGAAGCCGCTGAAGCCCAGTCAAGCCCCAAGGACCAAATTCCTCATGAAGGAATTGTTGTACGTGCCAATAACTGTCTATCGCATTCTGTCGAAGACATTGAGTCCAATCAAAGGCCACGACTCGAATGATGAAGAAGTCGTTGGAATCATGAAGAATCTTCTGTTCAATATCATGCATGGCATTCCTGTCAACTATCACGATTTCTTCATGAGGACTCTGGCTAATGTTGCTCTCTCTCCGTTTGAGTTGAAGCCTTATACTCCTTGGATTATGAGATTCCTCAGAACAAGGTCTTCACCCAACTATAAGGCTGATTTTCAGAATCACCTCAGCTACTTGCCCCCAATTGAAGTCCTCAAGCGGACATATTCCTCAGCTGATGAAAAGGGCAATGCACCTGCTGTTATTGATGAAGGCATTCGTCCATTGGATGGTCAGTTTCGCAAAGCTGCATCTTACTCCACCAATGATGACTCTGCCACTCATGACTCTGCCGCTAATGCTTCAAAGCCAAATCCTCAAGCCATAGCTCCAAGGGTGATGACTGACCGTGAGCTTCTCCTCAGTCTTCATCAGAAGGTGGATCGAAACCACAAATGGGTTAAGCGTCAGTTTGGATCTATTCTTCACAACATGACTGCTACTCACAATGCAGTGAAGAAAAACCATTACTACCTCCATGAAGTCTTCGGTCGCACTTGGGTTGTTCTATCACATCTGTACAGTGAAGATGATTTGAAGAAAATGGGTCTCAAGCAGGACTTTGACTGGTCTCAACCACCAGCGAAGAAATTCAAGAAGGTCAAAGTTCCCTCCTTGGTGGCCAGCTCATATTCTTCATCACGCGACACGGACGAGCAAGAAGACTTGGACGACACTGCGGCAGGCCCTACAACAACAAACAACCCATACAACACTGGTGCTCCTCCTTCAACATGATATTCTTCAGGGGCATTAGTCCTCATTTTTCGATCCTTTTGGTCATTCGATGACAAAGGGGAGAAATTTGAGTTAGTCTTCAAACGGGTCTACATATATGGGCGTTTTTTGCTAAGTTACAACTCTCATTCTTTTGAAGACTTTGCTGGATCGAGTTGTAAACTTAAACTCTATGGTGGTCTGATACTTTTGCTATGTTCTTCTGCATGCTTATTCCTCATATATGTTATTGCACGCATGCTGAATTACATCAGTCACCATATTTCATCATGCATTTCAAATTCTTCACATTATATGTCAAATGCGTGTATGAATTACAAGATATAGGGGGAGATCTCCATGATTCTACTCTTCAAGTGTGCATTGCTTCAAAAGCAAATTCCTCAGTGTGCACATCTTCAGTGGGAGTTCTTCTATATCTTGCAATCAAATTCCTCATTATCAGTATTTACACTTCATAGGTTTATCCCCGTTGAAAACTTAACCTATATTGTCATCAATCACCAAAAAACGGGGAGATTGTAAGTGCATCTAGTGCCCCTTAGTGATTTTTGTGTATTGAAGACTTATAGGTTAAGGGACTGATGCGTTTGTGAGTGTACACAGGTCTTTAAGTCTATGAGGACTTTGATATTTACAAAGAAAGTCGACCCCTAAAAATGAAGTTCTTCGACTGAAGACTTTGGATTTCTGAAGACTTTGAAAGTGAAGAAATTGGTGTGACCCTGAAGATTTGGTATTCTTTCGAGGAACATGAAGCATGAAGACTTTTGTTTTCATAGTTTCATTTTCTCTTTCTTGAGTCATAGGAAACACCGTACTGTTAAAGGGGGTCGAGGAAATACTAAGAAAAAATTTCCATGTGATGCTCAACTCAAAATCCTACACCTACCAATCCCTTCGAGTGAAGCCATTGGAAATCTCATACAGTTCAGTCAAATTTCTTCAGTGACAGAGACGAAGTTCTTTTGGTCTCTGAGGAATTTGTTCTGATTGAGGAGTTAGGAATTCGCCAGTGCGGATTGCCTACAAGTGAGGAACATGATAGCCCTGAGGAATTTGAGCCTCAAATATCCGACCGTTGCTGTGCTTCGCGCCAGCTGTCCCAAAATATCTACCCACCTAACGGTCATATCATTGAAGGGCATTTATGTCTTATCATGTCGGGCTTCTCCCTAGGTTATAAATAGCCGCCCCCTACAACCACTAGCTGGTTGGCTGCTCTGAGAGAAACTGACACTTGTCATTTGAGAGCATGCCATCCTCTGAGGACTTTGAGTGAAAATCATCTAGTGAGGAAACCCAAACCCAAACACCTACAAACCCAAAGTGATTGAGCATCACTGAAGAGATTGATCCTGCGTGGATCCGACGCTTGTTACCTTTGAAGAGTGTGCATCTTCCAGACGGTTAGGCGTCGTGGTCTAGAGCATCCAAGAGGGAATTGTGGATCGCCGAGTGACCGGGTTTGTGAAGGTTTGGAAGTCACCTGAAGACTTACCACGAGTGATTGGGCGAGGTCTATGTGACCTTAGCTCAAGGAGAATACGGTGAGGACTGTGTGTCCTCACGTTTAAATACCTAGCTGCTCCAACCAGACGTACAACTGTCACAGTAGTTGGAACTGGTCTACCAAATCATTGTATTCTCCAAGCCAACTAGTTCTATTTCCTCAACTCTTTCATTTCCTCATTACAGTTGTTGTGTGCTTGTTCATATCTGTTTGAAGACTTTGACTGAAGACTTTCTCAATTTCCTCAGTTCAGTTTCTTCAGTCTGTTTGTCTTCATCCTGTGTTATCCTGTGTTTACACTTTCTGTACTCTGTGTTTGCTTTCATTTCATCATGATGATCATGTTTATGTTCTGCCATGTTTACATCTGAGTACTTATTCAGCTGCAAGTAGTTCTTCGCTTAGGAATTCCTCACCCGCAAATTCCTCGGTGAAGAATTCATAAAAATTGCCTATTCACCCCCCTCTAGTCGATATAATGCACTTTCAGGGACCCGTAAATGAGTTTCGTAGGGATAACTGCTTCTGCCCCATAGACCAGGGAGAAGGGAGTCTGCCCGGTAGCTTGGTTAGGTGTCCTTCTGAGGGACCGGAGAACTACAGGCAACTCCTCGACCACCACCTGCCGTGCTTCTGCAGCGTATCGAAAGTTCTTGTCTTGAGTCTACGAGCACTTCAGCGTTTGCCCACTCAGCTTGTCCATTGCTCTAGGGTGTGCCACAGAAGCGAATGAGATCTTGCATCCGAGGGCATGAACATATTGCATGAAGGCGTGGCTCGTGAGCTGGGTGCTGTTGTCAGTGATGATCCTTGCCAGAACTCCGAAATGACACACCAATTCTTTCAAGAACTTGATAGCTGACTGAGCAGTCACCTTTCTCACAACAGTCACTTCCGGCCACTTTGTAAACTTGTCGATGGCAATGAACAAGAATTCAAAGCCCCCGATTGCTCGGGGGAAGGGGATGAGGATATCGAGCCCCCACACCAAAAATGGCCATGATAGAGGGATTGTCTGGAGGGCTTGGACAGGCAGGTGTGCTCTCTTGGAATGGAAACTGGCAGGCTTCACATGTCGTGACGAGCTCAAATGCATCTTGGAGGGCTGTGGGCCAATAGAATCCTTGTCGGAATACTTTCCCAACTAATGCCCTTGATCCAATGTGTGAGCCACACATTCCTTTGTGAATCTCAGCCAGCAGTTCCTTTCCATCCTCCCGGCAAACACACTTCAGTTTCACACCATTGGGCCTCCTTCTGTACAGAGTGCCATCGACAAACTGATACATACTGGCCCTCCGGGCTACTTTTTCAGCTTCATCTTGGTTGCCAGTGAGTTCTCCGGTTTCAAGGAAGCGAATAATGTGCCTTGCCCAAGTTGGAGCCTGGGGCTCGACAATGAGGACTAGCGGCACCTCCTCAGCTGCAGGAGCACCAACCTCGTTCGCGGGGTCCATAGGCCCGGCTGGAGGGGGTGGTCCGGCAGGCTGTGAGGAGTTGTTTCCGGCAGGGTCTCTGCCGGGAGCGGATGGCTCGACCGGGAGAGGCTTACTGTAGTCCAACTTTCTCCTTTTCCAGGCCATTGTGGCTGGTGATACGGAGGGCTAAGAGAGATGGAGAACAAAAGTTCCTGGTTCCACAGGAAGCTTCTGCGCAGCACATTTGACAGGTGACGAGCTATGCTATTTTCCGCACGGGGTATGTGCTCTGTTTGCAACCCATCAAAGTGCTCCTCCAGTCTCCTCACTTCCTCGATGTATGCTTCCATCAATGGGCTTTGATAATCCTGGTTGACTTGTCTCACCACAAGCTATGAATCTCCTCGAATGATCAACTTCCTAATTCCCAATTCTGCTGCAATCCTGAGCCCGACGAAGAGCCCTACATACTCAGTTGTATTGTTGGTGGCTTCTTCCAGGGCAAAGTGCATTTGGACGACGTACTTCAAGTGTTCCCGGAGAGGGCAACAAGAAGCACGCCAGCCCCCCCCCCACCTTGTAGGGAAAAAGCACCATAAAAATACATAATCCATTCTTGGGGTGATTCCTTGCCGGGGAGAGCTGTTTCTGTCACTTCCTCATCAGGGGTTGGCATACATTCTGCAATAAACTCTATCAGTGCCCTGCTCTGAATAGTTGATGTGCTCTCAAATTTCAAACCAAAGCTGGATAACTCCAAAGCCCACTCCACTATTCTGCCGATGGCCTCAGGATTTCGAAGTATCATTTGCAACGGGAAACGAGTGACAACCGTGATCTCATGGGCTTGGAAGTAGTGGCGCGGTTTCCTTGAGGCCATGATAACACCAAACGTCAAATTTTGCATGCCAGAGTACCTCGATCTAGCCCCTTGTAACAAGGAGCTGATGAAGTATACTGGGCGTTGCACCACTTTCTTCCTTGTCGCGTCCTTGGGGTTGCTCTCGTTGCCGTGCTTGTTGCTGTTCTGAACCTTTTCTGACTCTGCTGCTATCTGGCCACTTTCTACCTCATCCACTTCTCGGTGTGCTACAAAGGCCGTACTGACCACTTGGTTGGTTGCCGCCAAGTAAAGCAATAATGACTCTTGGGGTTTGGGTGCAACCAAGGTAGGCACAGACGATAGGTAGGCCTTCAATTCCTGCAGAGCTGCATCTGCTTCCGGGGTCCACTTCATGGGCCCTGCTTTCTTCAAAATTTTAAAGAACGGTAGGGCACGCTCGGCAGACTTGGAAATGAATCTGCTTAGAGCGACAATGCATCCCGTCAAGCGCCTTACATCCTTAACTGTCCTTGGTGCTTGGATCTGCTCAATGGCCTTGATCTTGACGGGGTTGGCTTTGATCCCCTGATGGGACACAAAGAATCCAAGTAGCTTGCCGAAGGGAACACTGAATACACACTTCTCCGGATTAAGCTTCAAGTTGATCTTGCGCAGATTAGCAAATGTCTCCTCCAAATCCTGGATAAGGGTGGGCTTATCCTTGGTTTTGACCATGATGTCATCCATATAGGCTTCTATATTTCTGTGCAACTGTGGCTCAAAACCAATCTGGACCGCTCTTGCAAAAGTGGACCCGGCACTCTTTAATCCGAAAGGCATGCGGACAAAGCAGTACGTACCACACGGAGTGATGAACGATGTCTTCTCCTCATCTTCTTTGGACATGAAGATCTGGTGGTATCCGGAGTATGCATCCAGAAAGGAGAGCAAATCACAACCTGAAGTGGAATCCACGATCTGCTCGATGCACGGCAAGGGAAATGGGTCCTTCGGGCAAGCCTTGTTGAGATCTGTGAAATCAATGCAAAGCCTCCATTTCCCATTCGCCTTCTGGACCACCACTGGATTTGCTAACCACGTAGGATGCAGTACTCCTCTGACCAAACCAGCTGACTCTAGTTTCTTAATTTCCTCGGCAATGAACTGTTGCCGCTCCAAGGCCTGCTTCCGGACTTTCTGCTTGACAGGTCGGGCATGTGGGCAGACAGCAAGGTGGTGCTCGATTACCTCCCTGGGAACACCAGCGATATCAGATGGTTGCCAGGCAAACACATCGAAATTCGCCCACAGGAAGGCAACGAGCGCGCTTTCCTATTTGCCATCAAGGGTGGCACTGATAGTGAAAGTACCATCAATGCCAGCCAGCCCTGTCGGGACCTTCTTCACTTGGGGTGCAATAACCTTGGATCTCTTGCTGTTGGAACACTCCGGCACGTCGTCAACGGGTGTCGTGCACTCGGAGGGGGCACGCTTCCAGGACTCCTTGTCGGAGGTCCTACAATCCCTCTTCTTTCCTAGGCTTTTCTTGGCGGGAGCTGCTGCTACTGCAGCCTCTGCGGCGACTGCATCCCGGTACATCTTGTCCACATAGATAATTGCATCCTTCTCATCTGACGGGATAGTGATGACTCCCAGTGGCCCAGGCATCTTTAAAGTGTTATAAGCATAGTGTGATGCTGCCATGAACTTAGCCAGGGCCGGGCGTCCCAAAATCCCATTTTACGGTAGGGGGAGATCAACCACATCAAACACAATCTTCTCAGTCCGATAGTTCAGTTCTCCCCGGAACATCACCGGTAACGTAATCTTTCCCTTGGGATGGCTCCTACCGGGATTGACTCCTTGAAACGTGCCGGTGGCTTATAGCTCTTCTTCTCCTATCAGAATCTTGTTGATGACTGTCGGGGAAATCAGATTCAACCCGGCCCCGCCATCCACTAACATCTTTGTGACCTTGAGGTTGCGAATTGTTGGGAGACCAACAATGGCAAACACCCTACCATTGTGGTGCGGCCAGGGTGATCCTCCTCATCAAAGATGATGAGCGTGCGGGACCACTTGAGCAGCTTCCAGGTCTCTGGCCCTGGTTCCACAGCATTGACCTCTCGTGCCCATCGCTTAAGTTGGCGATGGGAGGTGTGCAAAGATGCGCCTTCTGAAATTCATGCTCACTGGTTTCCTCTTCATTCCCCTCATCACCCACGTCATCATAGATTTCCTTCTCTTGGCCACTAGCGGGTTTTCCTTGGTTCTGAAAGGGTTTGCCAGGGTGATTTGCTTCACCGCCTCGGCCCTTACCACCAGTAGCATTCTGACCTTTTTCCTTATCATGCTTATCATACTCTCCCCTCTGTTTCTTGACAAGCTGCTCAACCTGATAACACTCCCGAAGGTCGTGGCCTTTGGTCCGGTGGATCTTGCAATACGGCCCATCACCTTTCCCAACTTTTTTCGCGGCAGCGGCTTCCCAGCAGGCAGCGCACATGGCAACTTCCTTGCCGGGGGCCTCAACCTTGGCCTTCTTGCTGGTACTAGGTGTGCCCGAACCTTCTACAGTCATTACTGCCTTATCTCTTGGCTTCTTACTACGCTTCTTGCCCTTTCTCTGACTGGTTGATTCATCTTCATCCTCTGAATCAACATTGATGCAATCCTCCTCTCCGGGCAACTTCCTTCCTCCATCCGAGCACACTTATCCACCAGTGTGTATAGTTCCTTCACAGTCTTGGGAAACCACACATTCATCTTAGAACGAATGCGACGGTTGCGCACATTGGACTGGAAGGCTGCTATAACAGCTGCCGGATGGATATTTGAAACATTTCTATGCACTTTACTGAATCTCTATAAATACTTATGGAGGGTTTCTCCTTCCTTCTGCTGGAGAAGTTGCAGGTTGCTGGGCTTGCCGGTCTCTTGGTGGCCACCGGTGAAGGCACCGATGAACTCGTGGCACAGATCTGTCCATGACGAAATGGAGTTCTCCGGCAGGTGCATCAGCCAAGACCTCACATTGGACTTGAGGGCCAAAGGGAAGTAGTTGGTGAACACCTTCTCGTCTCTTCCCCCGGCAGCCTGAACAGCGATGGTGTAGATGCTCAGGAACTCTGCCGGGCTCAACCTCCCGTCGTATTTCTCAGGTATCTCTGGCTTGAACGTGCGAATGGGCGGCCAATGGACTTGCCGCAGCTCTCGTGTAAAGGCAGGGCAGTCGACCTCGAAAGGTAGGCATGCGCCAATATCGAGCACAGGCTCGTCGACGTTGAGGCTGCTGCACCTGTCGGTCTGGCGGAGGTCGTCGTGGCACCGATCCATGATGATGCACGCGTCTCCCCGCCGCCTATCCTCCGGGGCTCGACGTTGGCATGGACATGCTCGAGGGTCGGAAGAGGCCATCGAGACATCGTCAGGGTCCTGATTCAGCTGCGCCCATGTCGGTTGTCGTGGTGAGGACTGCACAATGGGGACGGTCCCCTCCGTTCGGCCAGTAGTATGGGCGGTTGCTGTAGCTTGGGCCAGCTCGCCGTGAGCCCCAGCCTCAGCGAAACCGAGCAGGCTCTTGACAGTGGCACGCCATTCATCCATCTACTCGGCTGCCGGCGGAAACCTCAGCAGCAACTGAGCTTGAGCCATAGCCTCCGTGGCCGTGCTTGGCATACATGTTGATGACGTCGACCGCACTGTTGACCGGCTCCTGATGGTGCCCGCGGCGGCGACGGCGGGGGTGCCACGTCCAGGTAGCTATGGGACGACGACCTGGGCAGCGGGGTCGCGCGGCGGCGATGCTCGAGGGTCAGCGGCTCCGTCGAGCGCAGTGGTCTGGTCGACTCGTCCGGGAGGAGGCATGGCCGCGGTCGCTCCCACGGTGGGGGCGGCCGGAGGACGATGGTTAACCCGGGACCGAGTGCCATTGCTGTGGCTATGCTCGTCAGTGGGGGGAGAGGGTGCAGACGGAGTGACCCCCTCACCCGCAACTTGTGGAGCATGACCGCCAAGGCTGTTGGGTACACCTTCTATCACAGATCCGAAGGCAAGATATTCGTTGCTAAGAATGGATCCTTTCTAGAGAAGGAGTTTCTCTCGAAAGAAGTGAGTGGGAGGAAAGTACAACTTGATGAGGTAACTGTACCTACTCCCTTATTGGAAAGTAGTTCATCACAGAAATCAGTTCTAGTAATTCCTACACCAGTAAGTGAGGAAGCTAATGATGATGATCATGAAACTTCTGATCAAGTTACTACCGAACCTCGTAGGTCAACCAGAGTAAGATCCGCACTAGTGGTACGGTAATCCTGTTCTGGAGGTCATGTTACTTGACCATGACGAACCTACGAACTATGAGGAAGCGATGATGAGCCCAGATTCCGCAAAATGGCTTGAGGCCATGAAATCTGAGATGGGATCCATGTATGAGAACAAAGTGTGGAATTTGGTTGACTTGCCCAGTGATCGGCAAGCCATAGAGAATAAATGGATCTTCAAGAATAAGACTGACGCTGATGGTAATGTTACTGTCTACAAAGCTCGGCTTGTTGCGAAAGGTTTTCGACAAGTTTAAGGAGTTGACTACGATGAGACCTTCTCACCCGTAGCGATGCTTAAGTCTGTCTGAATCATGTTAGCAATTGTCGCATTTTATAATTATGAAATTTGGCAAATGGATGTCAAAACTGCATTCCTTAAGGATATCTTAAAGAAGAGTTGTATATGATGCAACCAGAAGGTTTTGTCGATCCAAAAGGTGCTAACAAAGTGTGCAAGCTCCAGCAATCCATTTATCGACTCGTGCAAGCCTCTCGGAGTTGGAATATACGCTTTGATAGTGTGATTAAAGCATATGGACAGGTGCAAGCCTGTATTTACAAGAAAGTGAGTGGGAGCTCTGTAGCATTTCTGATATTATATGTGGATGACATATTGTTGATCGGAAATGATACTAAATTTCTGAATAGCACAAAAGGATACTTGAATAAGAATTTTTCAATGAAAGACCTCGGTGAAGCTGCTTATATATTAGGCATCAAGATCTATAGAGATAGATCAGGACGCTTAATTGGACTTTCACAAAGCACATACCTTGATAAAGTTTTGAAGAAGTTCAAAATGGATCAAGCAAAGAAAGGGTTCTTGCCCGTGTTACAAGGTGTGAAGTTGAGTCAGACTCAATGCCCGACCACTACAGAAGATAGAGAGAAAATGAAAGTCATTCCGTATGCTTCATCCATAGGTTCTATCATGTATGCAATGCTGTGTACCAGACCTGATGTGTGCCTTGCTATTAGTTCAGCAGGGAGGTACCAAAGTAATCCAGGAGTGGATCACTGGACAACGGTCAAGAACATCCTGAAATACCTGAAAAGGACTAAGGATATGTTTCTCGTTTATGGAGGTGACAAAGAGCTCGTTGTAAACGGTTACGTCGATGCAAGCTTTGACACTGATCTGGATGACTCTAAGTCACAAACCGGATATGTATTTTTATTGAATGGTGGAGCTATCAGTTGGTGCAGTTCCAAGCAGAGCGTTGTGGCGGTATCTACGTGTGAAGCGGAGTACATAGCTGCTTCGGAAGCAGCAAATGAAGGAGTCTGGATGAAGGAGTTCATATCCGTTCTAGGTGTCATACCTAGTGAATCGGGTCCAATGAAAATATTTTGTGACAATACTAGTGCAATTGCCTTGGCAAAGGAATCCAGATTTCACAAGAGAACCAAGCACATCAAGAGACGCTTCAATTCCATCCGTGATCAAGTCAAGGAGGGAGACATAGAGATTTGCAAAATACATACGGATCTGAATGTTGCAAACCCATTTACTAAGCTTCTCTCACGAGCAAAACATGATCAGCACCAAGACTCCATGGGTGCTAGAATCATTAAAATGTAATCTAGATTATTGACTCTAGTGCAAGTGGGAGACTGAAGGAAATATGCCCTAGAGGCAATAATAAAGTTGTTATTTATATTTCCTTATATCATGATAAATGTTTATTATTCATGCTAGAATTGTATTAACCGGAAACTTAGTACATGTGTGAATACATAAACAAACAGAGTGTCACTAGTATGCCTCTACTTGACTAGCTCGTTAATCAAATATGGTTAAGTTTCCTAGCCATGGACAAGAGTTGTCATTTGATGAACATGATCACATCATTAGAGAATGATGTGATTGACTTGACCCATCCGTTAGCTTAGAACTATGATTGTTTAGTTTATTGCTATTGATTTCTTCATAACTTATATATGTTCTTATGACTATGAGATTATGCAGCACCCGAATACCGGAGGAATACTTAGTGTGCTATCAAACATCACAATGTAACTAGGTGATTATAAAGATGCTCTACAGGTGTCTCCGATGGTGTTTGTTGAGTTGGCATAGATCGAGATTAGGATTTGTCACTCCGATTGTCAGAGAGGTATCTCTGGGCCCTCTCGGTAATGCACATCACTATAAGCCTTGCAAGCAATGTGACTAATGAGTTAGCTGCGGGATGATACATTACGGAACGAGTAAAGAGACTTGTCGGTAATGAGATTGAACTAGGTATTGAGATACCGACGATCGAATCTCGGGCAAGTAACATACCGATGACAAAGGGAGGAACGTATGTTGTTATGCGGTTTGACCGATAAAGATCTTTGTAGAATATGTAGGAACCAATATGAGCATCCAAGTTCTGCTATTGGTTATTGACTGGAAGTGAGTCCCGGTCATGTCTACATAGTTCTCGAACCCGTAGGGTCCACATGCTTAACGTTCGATGACGATCGGTATTACGAGTTTATGTGTTTTGATGTACCGAAGGTTGTTCGGAGTCCCGTATGTGATCACGAACATGACGAGGAGTCTCAAAATGGTCGATACATAAAGATTGATATATTGGATGACTATATTCGGACACCGGATGAGTTCCGGAGGTCACCGAATATATATAGGAGTGTTGGAAGGGTTATCGGAACCACCGGAGAAGTAATGGGCCTTATTGGGCCTAGGGGAGAG